>NW_010533448.1:0-31381 GCF_000687285.1 Phaethon lepturus
TACTAACCACTTTGTCTTACATAAGAGAGAAAACTATAGGTGCTGAAAAGGGGAAACTGCGTGAGAGAGAGAGAGAGAAAGGAAGAGGAAAGGAAATGGATAGTTCTCAGTGATTTTTCCAAACTTGAACCACTGTGCTTTCATTCTCATTTGGTCACAGATACCAAAAGCATAAACATGTAAACAAGGAAGCACAGGCCACTTTTACCTATAAAATATGAGGCTATCCTTAAGCCCCTATCGTGAGCTTTGAGTGTAGGGATACAAAATTTGAATCTTTTTTGCAGCACCTGAAGCAACCACTACTGAAGTGAGCGGGATCTGTACACGGACTGACTTTAATTGGAGCTGGATCAGACCCATGAGCCACAACAATTATGTTTCTCCTGGCAGCTAAACTGACATGCGTGTCTGTATAAAGGACTCAACAATGATGTCTTATCTTTGAAAACAACCCAATATTTCTCTATTCTGATCCTAACTCTAACAATGTTCCTTCACTGTTTGTATGCAGACAGAACATCAGCCCTGATAATATATCTGTACATGTGAATATTATTTGTCATTAACAAAACCTGTTAGCATAGAGACATAAATTATTAGCACCTTACAAAAAACAGGTTTACTCATAGGTGTTACAGAGAGTTCAAATTTTGTGAAATGATAGCTTTCCTTAATAAATATTTCAGAGTTGTAGGGTTTTTTAAAATAAGTTTCTTTTACAGAAATACAAACTATTGGATCAGCATAGCTGTTTGTTTTGTTTTCAGATGGGTCATTTCACAGATGCTGTTTAGGATGCAGCCATGTGACAAACCAGTATACTGGGGAGGGCTGCAATGTCTACCAGTGGTAGACAAAGCCGCCTGGATAATTGGGTCTGATGGTAACAAACAGTAACATGGATCAGGCGGTAGCTTAAGCCACAGATATGATAATACATGTTACCTTGAGTTTTTCTTGATGAACTCCCTGGAATACAGTGTTGACCCATCCTTGCACATTAGCAGCATCCATTCTTCCTGAAACTTTGCATACTTGAAAATCTATTGATTTCAATATTTTTACAATGTGTCTTTGAACACCTCTAGTTCCAAACTATAAACAGAGATATCGGAGGACAAGGAGAGGGATACTATCACCGAGTCTTCAACTAAATATGTCTTTCTTTTTTGTTTTTCCCAGCGGTGCGGAGAAATCTCATTTGATAGTCCTGACCAGAATGCCAAATGTGTTCGCATGCTAGGTAAGGGTAAGAGTCTTTTCCCCTTTTGATACAAGAAGTGTGTAGAAGTATATTTAATTGGGGGCTTCTCAAAAGTACGTGATAATGGTCGTGATGATTCACAATGGCATTTACACCACATGTAGTCCTCATTAATATATTCTTTATGGTGAATTTTCAATTCCTGAAACAAAGTGTGTATATATATATTCCAGTAGTGCCCATCTGCTTAGATGAAAATATAGCTGTACCAACGCTATAATTGTAACCTCTGATGTACTCAAGTCCAGAACTCATATTCGAAAGCTGAAAATCTGTACTTTGAAAGAGAGTATCAATTTCACAAATAGGTATCAAAAGCCTCTAGGTCAGACCTTCAGCTGCATCAATCAGCAAAATTTCAATCACTGTGGTTTTACAAATTTGCGCTGGTGTAGCACTTTGCCCATCATTTGTAAAAATTAATATTAAGTAAAAGTGTTTATTCTTTGAAAACAATATAGGAGTGTTCTGCTCTGTTTCATTAATTTCTGTGACCAATTTTATTGTATTTGCTTGTTTCATCTACAATGCCAGTACTAAAATATTAACAGCATGGCTAGTATTACTGTGAAAGAGAGTGAGTAAGTGTCTAGAAACCTAAGAGATAATGTTTACTCAGAAAAAATGAAATCACAGAACACTTCCAGGATTAGGCTTTAAGTTCTTAAGACCTTTCACCTTCCAGGGTTGAGATAAATGTATGCTGTAAATTAGAGCATTGCATCTAGTATAATGTGACTGAAATAGTCACAATTTTAAAAACTGCAACTGGCAATGTCTAGGAACTTCATTCCCATCTGGGTGCATAGCTGTGTTCTGTAATAACAGATTATGTGGTTTGTTGTTTATATTCATTAAATCCTATTGTCACAATAGACTATAATTGCTGCAGAGGAAATCTGTCATGCTTATAGTGCACAGATCCCAACAGATGAACTGACACAATGGGCCATAATGATCTGTTACATCAATGATCCATGGTTAGGGGTTCTTAATGGAACAAGCTGACAGAAAAGATACACTTGTGATCCTTTATCATGCCAATTATAATCTGCAACTTAAATACCACTGAGTTAGTAACACTCTAGTTCTAAGGAAGTTATATCCATGCAAATGTTGTTATCCATTAGGGGGAAAAAAAAGAAGAGATGGGAGAGGGGAGAACAAAAAAATGACCTGAAGATTAAAGTCTTCTGTACAGGTTCATTCACCACTTGATTTGACATTTTTATAACAAGTCAGTCCAAAACTGGGAGGTTGGAATCACCCTTAATGCAAATGATTCTTTAGGAGCAGTGAGCAGAACAAGATCTTGTTTCCATTACATATATTCTTATCTATGTCTTGTAGTATATGGAAGTGCAAGAATGAGAACATATGCTGTGCTCTGTAATGAAACTGCTAGGAATGTAAAAATGACTCCAAGGGGACATGCCAAAGGTGTGACTGGCTCTCAGAGGTTACATCTCTTGTATTTAAAAGTATTTTGCCTGCTATTATTATTCTTCAATATCTCTAACAAATTAAGGACTGAAATGTCATATGTAATACAGGATATTACATTTCACCCCAAGGTATCCCATGTCATGTACAGAGCTGAGATTGTTCTAAGTGCAAATGAATATCTCACAACTGGCTCTGTAACAGGTATGGAAATCAGAACTAGCATTATATGGTTGCTCTGAGGGCAACTACTGGAGACAAACTCCACTGTTTTGATTTATCACAGAAATGTGTCTGCTTCTGGTAGTGCTATAAAGCCAGAGCATGTCCATTCTGGTACCCCTCCTTTCATACGGAAGTCTGTACAGAAGACCAAGAGCTAACAATCATGCAAACTAGAAGGTCTAAGACTTTGTGCTGAATGCATCATGTCGTGTCCAATTTCAGATTTTACAAAGAAATTGAATTTCCAAGAGAATGAAAGACCAGGTTTGTCACTGATCAATGCAAAGCTGATGTTATAACATCTGTGGGTCTAACTAGTGAGCAAAGCACAACGTGCCTTCAGAGAGGGACGTCTTTCTTGACTGCTCAGTCTTTGAAATACGCTGAAACAGTCGTGCTGTCATTTACTGTAACAGTAACACAGTGCTGACACAAATCTAGAGGGCAAGTCCCAGCAATTGCAAGACGATAATTACTTAGTAAGAAAAGAAACACGGGACCCTGGAGTACTGACTCTATTTCTCCAGGGATCTTCGATGCAAGACCAGTCCGTACTTGGAACTGTACATTATCGAGCAGTACTCTAAAATGGTAAGAGCTGGTTCTGTCAGAAAAGGCCTGTATCTGGATTATACTAGTGGTTCTGGGTTAGCTTCAAATTTAAAGGTTTTTAGGAGTAACACTAGGCTTGCTAGTGTGAGTCCACATTCCCTGAGGTAACATGGATGTTGTGGTTTAACCCAGCACATAGCTAAAAAAGCCACACAGCTGTTCACTCACCACCCCCCCAGGGCAGAATGGGGGATAGAATCAGAAAGAAGGTAGAACATGTGGGTTGAGATAAAGATAGTTTAATAGGACAGAGAAAGGAAAAAAAGGTGATAACAAAATAATACACAAAACAAGTGATGCACAGCACAGTTGCTCATCACCTGCTGACTGATGCCCAGTTAGTTCCTGAGCCACAGCACCTCCCCGACCAACTCCCCCAGTTTATATACCAAGCATGACTTCGTGTGGTATGGAATATCCCTGTGGCCAGCCTGGCTCAGCTGTCCCGGCTGTGCCCCCTCCCAGCTCCCCGTGCACCCCCAGCCTGCTCGCTGGCAGGGCAGAGCAGGGGAAGCTGGACTGTCCTTGACTGCTCAGCAACAACTGAAAACATCAGTATGTTATCAACATTGTTTTCATCCCAAATCCAAAACACAGCACTGTACCAGCTATCTGGAAGAAAATTAACTCTATCCCAGCCAAAACCAGGACAGTGGCCTATGTGGATGAGGCTCTGTTTTCTATAAATGTTGAGGAAGAGAGCTTTGCAGTGAAAATCTTATTCTATTCCTATCTTCCTGATGGAAAACAGGAAATTATAGATAAAGAAATGCCTAAATGCTTACAATGGCTATAGTGAAAGTAGGTAACTTTTCAATGGACTGACTAGATATCACTCAGGTTGAGGTTAAGAGCAAAAGATCAGTTTAGTGCCTCATCTTTCAGCATTGGAGTGATGGATGTTTATAATCCAAGTGTGAAAAATAACTTGAACAACTAAATTAAACGGTCACTTAGCAGTGCTTCCTGAGGATATAATAGATACTATGTGCTCTGCCCAAGATATGCTAAATATCAGTGTAATTATGTGTACTAAAGTTCTTACAGAAAATTATGTTCTCCCTCTTATGCTTTTTATTGTGCTTGTTTCTTCACACTTTTATGTGTTACACTAGTTAAAGCAATACAACTGTTGTAACTGTCACAGAAGAAAGCCGGTCAGTGGGCCACCTTAGCCTTCTGAGGACCAGTGTTCATGTCCTAAATCTATCACAGATTTCTTGAGCCTGGCATTGGCTAAGGCTTTAAACATCCCTGCACATCCACTGTCCTTTGAAAGATGGGAAGAGAAGTGCTTCCTCACTTCTTAGGAACAACAAGAATAAATTTGTAAGTACAAGGAGAAGCTGAAGTACTGTAGTAATGCAGGTCACATTTGCCGATAAAAGTGTGTTGTCAGAGGTTTCCCTTGAATCTCCAAGTGTCTCCGGAGCCATCAGTAGCTTACGAGCACTTCCAGTGCAAGACAGAAAATCTGCACTGGTCTGCTTAAATTGGAGCTCTTATAAAGTTAGTGAGGGAACTCAACCGTGACAAAATTGCTAGATAATGCTGAACTGGATATCAAAAAGCTTTTTCTTTATGCTACGTTCTGGAAGTTAGAACCCTGGGCTGTTCATGCCCTTTACTTATAATGATTTCGACTTTAAAAAAAATGATAGTTGGCACAAAAATGGAGTGTATAGCAAGGTACTCACTATGTGGTTATTACTCCAGATATTCATATTATGAAGGGCAGAAGGGAACTATCCCTCTCCCTAGAGCACGCACTGCTATTTTCAATGGCACAACCTGTGGTTAATTTTTCCCATATGTAGACAGACATATTCTGGGCTCAGACATGACACAATGTTGTATCATGCAGAGATAATTGGGTTAGTTTGCTGTGAAAATTGCTGGTTGGATGCCTAAGCTAATTAATTCTGCTGGGAAGAATTGCATACTAGCTTGGAAGAGTCCAAAGTTAAGGCAACTTAACTGGTTCTCACATCTTAACTAGCTCATCCAAAGCTAACTCAGTAACCTCTACATGGCAGAGCACTGAGTCTTACGAATTTATCCTGGAAAGAATAATGTTCCCATATCAGGCTCTGACATTAGTACAGAAGGAAAAAGGTCTGCCAACTACAAAAGAAACTTCAGTGTATAAATAAATACCAATTTATACAGAATAGATACGGTTATCCTTATATTTGCTGTATAGAAAGTGAGCAGCTGCACTCATCATAACACATACAAAATTAAATGATCCCATCAGTTTTAATCTGTTCAACTTTAGTGATGACAGTGGAGTAAGGGGGATGTATCATAAAAGCAAATTATGTAGTTTATTACTGTAGTAACCAGTCTGCCACTGCTGGATTTTGTCTCTACTCCTTACTGAAATGCTGGGTAGATTCTGAAGAGGTCACATCTCTTGCTGGCCACCTCTGCTGTCTGCAGAGGTTTTTCCAGGGGAAATGTGAATTGCCCTCCTTAAGGAGCTAGTTAGTAAGATGAAAACACAGCTCCTCCAGACACCCCATGGCAAATGGCTGAGGTGCTTTCTTTTCATTATTGTAAACTCCACACAGACAGGAATAATGTGGGTGAGTTTTGTTTCCCTTCTGGTGTAGACTTAATCCTTGCAAAAGCAGGCAGATGAATCCTTGTTTGGAATAAAAGTAGTTTCCTCACAAATAACCATTTAAAATTCATCCAAGAAAAAAGCAATCAAAAATTTAAAAAAAGGTGGGAGGCAGCATCTTTTTTTTTTTTTTCCTTCCCCAGATTACTAGAACATAACTTTGTTGCTTTAGGGCAAGAAAATTTTTCACATTCCAGCACAGAGAGGTGCCTACCACCCTCCCCCCCAGAAAAGCTGCTCTGTGGCATACTTCCACTCTTTATTACCTATGGAGAGTTATGGTTAAAGCAATCAGCATTTAGCCATGAAATGAGTTTCATGGATCCAGCTTCAGTCTTGGTGGCTCTTTGCCCACAGCAGAAAACCACCACACTTTTGAACAGAGTTGGCAGCCACAGCTTAAGAGAGAGAGACATTACTGGAATAACAACTGTGTTGAAAGCCAGGACCGAGGGGTACTGGCAAGGCTCTGGATGGCTGGCCTCAGCCTTACATAACCATTGAACTCACCTTCACTGGGAAAGAAAAAAAAAATCTATTACAATTTATGTTGAGAAACCTAATCAGGTAAATAAGCATATAACTTAGTGGTAAAAATAAATATTGAAGAATATTTAAATACGTCAATTTGCCCTGAAGTGGAGGGAGAAAAAGAAATGAGGCAGCTAGTCAAATGGTTCTGCACTGGTCAAGATTTACAGCTTTGCAAAGCTTTCTGGAGCCCTCACTGACATCATTTGAAATGTGACCCTATATCTCTTGCACGCGCAAAACTTCTACTGAAACTGATAGCCATGCATGAGCAATGGTGTTCTAAATAGCCAAATATACAGACTATTTATACCGCAGTCATTCAAAGACTGACACGTGCAGACAACCTTATGCAGACTGAGTATTCTAGCTATGCAAATGACATGAAAATAAGCACATGAAGTAATCGTTGTAAAATTAAGCAATATGTTTATGGGAAAAAGGCCTAAAATCTACAGGGACGGGCAAGAAATCTACACTCATCACTATGCTGCCCGTCAGGATTACTCAGAACTTTATAGCGGTGGGAGGGGAGAGGCTTGGGATGTCTGCTACAAAAAGATAGGCTTCTGTTCCATGAGCAGCTTGCAACACAGGATGAAGGGAAACAGGTTTTTTTCCACTATAAAGCAATGGTGTGAATGCATACAGAAAGATAAAAACTATGTCTCTTTTTGATATCTTGTTAATGTAGGTAAATTCAAATCTAAGCATATTAGCCCACGCTATAAGCTTTTCACTTACATTTCATACTGTAACTGCCAATGAAAGACTCTTTACCAACAATTTATTCTGATGAGAACAGTATGATGTAGATAAGATTTCTGGAACAGTAGTTCTTCTCCAAAGAAGAGTAGACAAAAGGTAGAGAATTTTAAATAACTTCTAAGGCTTTTTCCTTTTTTTTCTAAAATATCATTCCAATATATTAACACAATTCAAAAAACAAGACTTAACTCCTGATGTTGCAACTATATTTGAAGACACATTAAAAAAAAGTGGTATCTCTGTGACCTTACCACCATCAAAATAGAGGCTTATTGCTCCTTCATGTCACTTAAGACCTCTTCCCCCAGTTGACTGTCTCTTCCTGGAATGCAATACTTTCTAAATCTCACCTATTTTCTTCAAGAATGCTCATGATTTGTTTGCCACAGTGGTACAGAGAAGGCTAAAGACTTGGTGCATCTCCCCATGCTTTATCTGGAAGGCCCCAGTCGAGATGCCAGGCTGCCTACGTTTGAGTGTAGCTCGGAGACAGAAGCAGCAAACCAGTGGGCACAAGGCCACAATAGAGACTCCTTTGTCAAGGAGTTTACAGTGTACACATGCCGTCATTGTGCCATTTCATCACTGTGTTATGGTTTCATGCTAAACAAGTAGGAACTCTTTGTCATCATGAGATTTGTGCCCAAAACCACAAAGAACGTAAATATCAAATCCATCTACTAGTTTCACGACTATTTGATTATTTTCGTTAAGAAACTATTAGAAAAATAAAATAAATTGAAAATTTAACTACGCATTTCTTAGATAAAGCAGAGAAACAGTTGCTTGATTGATTTACTGAAGATGATCTCATAATTTATTTCATGGTATTTGTCACATGAGTTATTGCTGATCCTCTGTTGGTAAAAAGATTTCAAGTGCCTATTCAGTGTGCTCCCTCACAGTTTGATTTTTCCTTGTGCCTAACCTCGTGCCTAAACATGGACTGCATTCACATAATTTCCCATCTTCTTTGTCCAAACTGTTATGAGTGGGACGTCTTCACCCAAAGTATTTGCTGTACAGAAAATTGCTGTGACTAACCATACTGCTGTAGTAACAGTCTCTTAAAAAATGGGAAGGGGGGGAAAGGAGCAATTATTAGATCTAATAATTGGACCAAATTGGAGAAGAAAACACTTATCCACAGTTTTACAGCCAGCCATACCATCATGATAGCATACGTGCAGTAATACCTCCAGATGTAAAATTTCAAAACTTAAATTTAAATAGTTCAACTTTATATTTTGTGGTTTGAGCTTATCTCTAGCAATTAATCTTTGTGTCTTTAATTGTTACTTGGTGATACCTTGCAATTTCACAGTCTAAAGCTAAAAGTTCTTGCTGTTCTGAAATATTGTTAATAATTTTACCATTCTTACTGAGAATTAGGACAATATTATTTGTAGGATTTTTTTCACCTTTAGTACAAAAAGAAAAATCCACAAAATCAAACACCTGCTGTTCTTTGGCTTTGCAAGGTAACTTTCCTTGATGGCTTTAGCTTCCTTTTTCTTTTTTTTTTAATTATCATTTCTAATGATAATCTGTTGTTTCTTGTATGTCTCATACTTCTTAAAGCATTAAGTTGATCTCTTAGGTCACCCCTTGACTCAAACTACTTAAGCACATATTTACCTGTTCTCACTGAAGCCAAAAAATGCATAAGCTGAAATATGTTCCTGTGCCAGGGTCGGTCACAGTGTCTAGCACTGTACATGCTCAAGCCCCAATCTGATCCAAATACTTGAGGCTCTGGGCTTATGAAATCATGGAGTGTGACTGAATATTGGTAGTGAATTACAGGAACTCGGTTTAGCAGCAGGAAACGATTTCTGAATCTCAGAGAGCCAGTGCTCCTACTGGATTTCCCTTATAGGGCATTTCTCTCGATCTGCAGATGAAATAATGCTGAAGATAGCTGGGACACAATTCGTCTGACAGAATGTCTGTAAACACCTGTTAAAAAAATTTTTTTTAAGCCTACAGCCATCATCTAATCTTCCCTTTTGTAGCTGAAAAGAATGAGAAAGAGTTACTTCCTGAAGACTCAGCTCATTGCAAAATAGATGTCTACAACTGGGCTGATGAACCCTGCTCAGAAAGTGCCTGTTTCTCCTGTGCCTGTTGAGTGCTAAGGCAGCTGAAGTGTGGATGTGAGCAGTTGGAGGAGATGAATCTTACTCCTGGAGTACAGGCATTGTTTTTCATGGTGTTCAAAGTTCTTAACTTTAAAGTATGGGGGATAATAGAAAACCAGGCTAATCAACCTCATCTGTAAGGTAATTTATTGGGTTTTAATATAAGACCATTTTCCAAGTTTTCAGCCTATTTGTAGTAATGTAGATAGCAAACTGTTTTTATTAATTGAATTCTTTTCCTCACTGCCATTATGAAGTCTTATTTTCTCTCTTTCTCACCCTGTGACATGGCTACAGGACCTTTTCTGACATCTGAATAGTTCCTGAATTTTAGTTGAATAAAGTAAATCAAAAGCATGATGAAAGATTTTTCAGATGCTTACAGGGTCCAGATTAGCCTGATGATCACACTGTCCTGTGGGTAGAAAATTTGACTGTATCATGAAATGTTTGGCTACAAAGACTAAATTCAGCCATTAATATATTAAATATGGTTTTCATTTTCAAAACATTTTAACACATTTCATCTGTGGTATAATTTTTAAGGAGGGTACTCCATAGCCTCTCCTTGCAAAGAGTATGTCTACATTAGTGTTTTAGGTCAGATCAGGACTGTGTTTTTGAGGTGCTATCCCAAGTTACTGTAAACTTTGGTTTGCGTTATGGAGAAATCTTAGAAAAGACAAACTGCATTACTTTCCCTTGAAATAGAGCAGGCCGTGTGCTCTGCACGCACCTCTAGTGCATTCTAGCTGCTACTAGACATTTAGTCCATGGAAATAGATTAGAAGTAGTCCAAACCAAATCCTCCAAAGCATATGGAGTGCAGACACTGGGGCCTCAGCTGTGGCTGTTTAACTCAACCAATTTTCTGCTCTTGTGCTACCTGCTCCTTGTGCTACCTGTGAACCTTGCCAGGGAGTCAACACCGGTCGTGACTTCAGACCAACAGCTGCTCTCACAGAGATTTCTGTACCCACACATTGCCTTTGGGACCATTCAGGTCAGTTAAGGTTTAACTGAGGATGCATAGGATGTAGATAAATTGTAATTTATGACAGATTGTAAGTGTGTGTTTTCCTGGATATTGTTAGCATACTTCCAGTACACGTGCCATCAAGTTGTGCATGCAAACTAAAACTTCATCAGTGTTTGTCTTATACTCTGAAATGAGGACAGGTATATAGGGAATAGCAAATGAGATTTAGTCCAATGTGAAATACTATCCTTTTTGAAGCTTAAGGTAAAGTGCCTTTTAACCCTAGGTCAGGATTTCAAACTGAGTTTATAGATTAATAGAGAGCAAATTAAATGTAACACTTAATTAAAAGGAATTATTAATATTCCAGAGCTTTGTTTATTGACAGTAGTGAGATCCTCACATTTTATTCATGCATATACAAGACAGTACTGTAATATCTTTTTGGTTTATAACAGTAAGTGCTAATGAAAGGAACTCAGAGATACTGGCATTATACACTTTACTAGTAGATGTTTCTGAGAAGAAAGCAAAGACCACTGAATTGACTTCCCCATCTGAAAATGGTGTAATAAACTGACTTGTATATACAAACTGAATTCTATAACATTATCATAACAAAAAACATATTACCATGCTGACAGAACAAGAGAGAGTTATTTCCAATGTCTTTCAGCCAGTTAGATAACAGTATGTAAAGACAGCCCATACAGATATAAGTACTTTTGTCTTATTGTTGTCTTTGTTACTAAATACTGTATGAAATCTTGAACATCGTCTTAAAAAGGCGGCTGTGCATTTTCACTCCATGAGTTGTATTTCAGGTTTATACAAAAGTAGGAAGACAAATTTATAGTTAAGGTGCATGACTGGGCACTTTGTCAAGTCCCAGAATGTGCTCTGGCACTTTGATCATTGAGACAGGCGTTTCTCAAGAGATAGGTCATTGCTTGTCTAAGAAAAAGACAGAAATTTTACCTCCCTCAGCTCTAACTGCCTTGCAAAGATTTTCTAGTGGAACTTAATTTCTTTATCTGTGGGTTTCCAGCCTTCTATATTCACAGACTTGGGTCAGTATCTGCCATACAAGAAAATCATTGTTAAACTGGTATTACTTTGCTTTGCTTTTGGAAACCTCAAATGGAGTTCCCATTCTGTGAATATTGAATTAAAAATGCCATGAGACTGCTCCTATGGAAGGAGTTGTGAGGATGTGAAAGTCAGCTACAGGGTAGCATAAATTACTCGAGTCCCTGGTTAGTAGCTACAAGATGTAGCTACAATAGCAGTCACTGACAGAGCTCTGTTGGAAAGGGAAGATGAATGGCAGATGCTCCATTGTAATTCCTTGCTATCAGCAGAGAGCGTAACAACAGGCATCAATCCACTGGTTTAATCAGCGATAATAATATGTCCAGGGAGCTACCACTTCCAAGGCGCAAGTGCATTTGCTGTCATTGTACATTTGTCCTAGAGGGCTCTTTAGGCAAGTGCATGTCATAATATTTTAGGAGCCAAAAAAATGCGAGTTCATGTGACTTTAATTATCAACATATTTCCCTTTTCTTAAAAAGAAGGAATGGAAGCATCATAAATCATAATGTCTAATCTCATTTATTTTCTGTTGTTTGAGAACAACATTCAGGGCTTTTGAAGTCTGTGTATTATTTGTTTCACGGGGAAAAATGACATTATAATAACCCTCAGAACAGTTTAGAGAGAAAATTCTGTTGGTTTTGGATATTTTTATTTTAATCTAATCCAGTTACTCTGTGCCATGAAGGAATCTGTGTTTGGTTTACGCAGAACCATCTTAGATACCACAGTTGCTTCAAATTGTGCAGCTCATTGAGACAAAACAAAAAGTCTCTTGATAATTGATGACTGAATAAACAAAGAGGAAACTGGAGGCAGATGTGTGCTGGAAAAGCTTTCTGAAATCCTAGGATGGGATGCAGAGAGTTTGATTTTGATCTTAATCAGAAGCACCACAATTCTCTCTTCACCCTGAACATTTCCTACTTGACATTTTTTGTTCTTAATCTTTGTTGGGGAGGGTGTCGCTGATGTTTAATTTTAAGTGAATTTCCAGTAGTAAATCTAGAAAGGTTTTAGGCTGGCAGCTGTGCAGCCTCAAGCCCTCCCTCTCCAAAACAGGCTCTGAAGAGGGAACAGCATAAATCCCTTTAACACTGTCCTGCCAGAAAGCATCTTCCTCAACATGGAAAGATCATCTGCAGGAATTTCTAAGCTACTAGCACCTTTGTCCATCTGTTTTTTATATTCTGGCTGAAGCTGCCTCAAGAGTAACAAGATGTGCTGCAGGATCTCATATTATGGACACATTTAACTCCAGCAGTAGGAGCTAAACCAGAAGTGCAGGTTCACACAGGCAGGGCCCATCATTCAGCTCCTGTCTTTATTTCTCCTGCCGCTATGCCTGCTTCTCTTCTACTCAAAAACTTCCCTGCCCTTGATAGCAAGTATGCATCTAAGCTGGCTGGAGGAAGAGTTTCTTCAGAAATGTTTGACAAAAATTGTCATCCTAAAATTAGACCCTGTAATTACATTTCAGTAAAGGATGAAAACTTGAGACCCAAATCCAATAATTTTTAGTGGAAATTCTTTGGCCAGTAACAAGCTTTAGATTCAGAAAAGCTGCTGCGTTGTTTTGCAGCCACAGTGCTGGAAGGTCTGTGCACTTCAGTCTTATGTGGGGTGTGCATCACTGTGTCCCTCACTGAGTTACTCCAGCATATGACAGGAGTTCCTGGTGACACCTCACAGCAGGTTCAGCTTGGCTGAGTAACCTCAGTCACAGATGAAAATGGGATAATGACACAGACACACTAACACTCACCTGAGGAATTCCTACGGCATCTCCAGTATTTCCAGACAGAAACTGAAATTTTGTTTCTGGGAGAAAATGAGCACTAAATTGCTCTGACAAATAGAAACAACCCCCATGGAATTCAGAATCTTTTTGATAAAAATATTTTGAGGCAAAAAGTCCAGTTTTCTACCATGTTTCTTGACTGAGTTTATTCACTTAGAGCTAATAAGTAAGATCTCTACCCAAATGCAGTGACCCTGATTTGTGGTATTAACTTATCTGACATAAAGTAAGACGGAGCTGGGTTAACACATGGATGTGGATGACATATTGGGAGCAATGGAGCTGATGTAGAAAGTGCCTGTCAACTGTAGATCAGTGCTATTGTGTAGCTTGTGACAGTCTCCTGCTGATGGAGGAGCTGTCTGCTTGACAAGATATAAAACTCTGCTCTTAATGCCCTCTGCTCACTGATGATCCCATGGCATCTCTTTCGTAAGAGCAGCTATTACAGTGCACTAAAAAAGGACTTCTACAGTTGTAAAATAAGTAAGTTGGTCTTTTATTCCCTTTAATTGTTGGTGCAATGTGTGGCAACACGTTGCTCTAAATTGGATTTCATTGGGTAAGGGAGAAGAATGAAGGAGGGTTTTAGTCATCCTCCCTCTATTTCAGGTTGGCCAATGCAACACCTGCTCCCACATTCCAGGCTGCTTTCTCCCATGAGTGCTGGTGCACAAACACTTGCCAGTTACTCTTTGACTAGGAAAAAAAAAAAAAAAGAGCTGTTTTTAATCAACTTTCCCAAAGCTAGGCCATCAACATGAGTGCATCTGTCTTGGTAGAAGAGTTTTTTATCTACATTTTCTCTGTCTGCATAAAGCTACCCTAAAGTGTTGGCTGGTGTGTAATGCAAGGCTTTGCAGCAAGTTATTTGTAATTTCTCCCAGGCAAAATATCACAGCAATTTGTGTCTGAGTCTCAGAGTGCCTGAGACGTGCAAATGTCAATTCAATGGGGGAACTCAAATATGTATCCACTAAATAAAGAAGCAACACTGGAACAGGGAATTGGCAGGTTCTGTCTTCTATAGTTATTAAGTATTGAAACAGTCACTCCGGTCCCAGTGGGGCTTTGAAAGCATCTGGATATAGCTTATCAGCCAATTAGAAAAAGAATATGAACAAACTAATGACAAACAGTCCCTGTTCACTTGAAAACTCTCACTCCTGCATTTGATTTGGCTCACAAGCACCTGACCAACTGTTAAACCACAGAGAGCTACTGTAAAGCTAGTTTAAATTAAAAAAAAAAAAGACTGCCTTTAAAAAACAAAAATAAATTAAATTTTAAAATTACAGCATAATCTGCTCCAACTAAAATCCCACACTACTGAAGAAGCATTCCTACGCTGTGGTCTCTCAACCAGGAGTCCCCATGAAAGCCGTGTAACAAAATCCAAGAGCAGACTGTGAAGCATAGACAAGATGCCCATTCTCACTCATCCGAGGTGCATGTCATAACCATTAAGCTACAAAGTCATTTCACTCTTGCACAGACATACACAATGAACCTTTAATTCTTTTTTGCATAGACAGGCTGTTCCTGCTCAGCACACCTAACACCACAGGCAAAGTGTTCTGCTGGGAGCCACAAGCTGTGGAAGAAGCATTCCCCCCAGCAGACGATAACATTTAATCTGCCCCGTCCCTCGCCCCCCGCTCCATGTTATGGATAACCCATGTAAATGCTGAACTGTTATATAAAGTCCTTGCACAGTTTTATTGTTGTATAAAGAAAAGACATCTCTTTTTCTCCTGGTCCTATTTTGTAATGGTCACCACTGCAGCTTGCGACGAGCCGCAGCCTGTATGTACCTGGCACGTGCTGAGAACACCGACCGGAGCAAACACAAGGGGACTCCAGCAGATGAATGCTTCATATCTGGATGCAAATAGGGTGGAAACGTGAAAGCAGCAGTGGCTTCTGAACTCTGCCCCAGTCTGAGGTGCTTTTGAGCATGCTCACACTCAGATCTTTCACACACCAGCTGGGTTTTAAGGTTAAAAAGCAAGGAAGCAAAGCAAGGAATTTGCACCAGGCACAGTGCTGAAGCACTTTCAATGTCAAACAAAAGCTAAGTGGGAGTTTTCAGGGTCTTACCCTTGGATTTAAGCACAAAATCCTATTTGGAATTCCTAAATACCATTTCAGGAACATTTTTTGGATCTAGTCCTTAACATCTTGATGACCTATGCCATGTTCTCACAGGCAGTAAGAAACAGAGATTGGTAAGTCTCATCTGTAATATCCATGCATAGCAGCTGTACGCTGCTTATAATCATCAACATCCTTTAATTATTAATAAAAGTTTTATTAGCCATGAGTCAAAAGCTTCTCTTTTTCTGGCAAAGGGCTGGGAAGATAATTATTCTTTCTAACAGTAGATGTTTTTAAAGCAATAACCCAAGTTTTAAACCAGATTTAAATATATTAAATACAAATCCCCAGATAATTAAAACATTATATAGCCAAGTTGCTAAATACATGATATATCAAATAGCCATTTCTATTAAAGAATATCCCAAACAATGCTGTAATGAAATTCATGCCTTGTTTTTCCACTTTATAGAGACTGTTCTTATTCTAACACAGCACAAGGTTTTACTGTACAAACTTCTTTCATGTTACCTTCTAATCTATTCCTAGGAAGCATTTTAACGATAAGTTAAACCAGTTGTTCTAGTAACAATTTTCAGTCTTTATTGCTTATGGGTTCTAAGGCTAATCAGAAATGTAACGCTTCACTGTGCTTGAGAGTGATTGATCCCAGTATATAAAAGACTTTTTTTTTCCAGTGGAAGACGTTTCTGTCTTTGTACTTTCCAACTACCGGCATTAACAAGAACCTGGAATGAAATCAGTGCAAATCAGAAATATGCACTGAAAATTTCTTATATGTATTTGCTGCTGTGTCTCTCACAGGAGAGACTGTCCCTGCATTCCCCAGCTACATTATCACACACTATAAAAGAGGAAGTGCAATGAATGCAGTTGGTTTTATTCCCCTCCAGGAGTTCCCTCTGGTAGAGTATGTCAAAGTACTCCCAGCCATCAGTCTGTCAGGTCTGCTCGGATGTTTTGGAAGACAGCGTGCTCTGAATGGGAATGTAACAATAGCAGGCTGATTTTTCAGCGGCCAGCACTGATAACTCCGATAAACAGTCTTCTTGAGGTAAGAAGTGACGCATATCAGAGGTTCCTGCCTTAGACGCCAAGGTTATTCGTCATGTAATTGGATATTGTTAGAGAAAACCATAATTATCCCAGATTTAAAGGCATAAGGCCATCTAGTTGATAATATGTGGTCAAAGATAATAATTTGCTGCTGAATCCGCTTTAATCTTTCCTATCCATTTACTTTTAAGAGATGTGACCTAACCAGGTCTTACTTAAACAAGGCTGTGACTGACTGGCTTCATGATTATTGTTAAATTACAGACCTGGCGCTCCTGGAATTTCATTGCTATGGTACGGTAAAACTTAGACTCTGCTAATTCAGGGAAGTTATCAGCTGACTAAAGTGAGGAACGCATACATCCCCCGGCAGACGTGGAGGTCTAGTTCTAGCTCTAGCCGATAGAAAGCATCTGTAGCGAATACCTGCTATTGCCATCAAGTTCTGCCTACACATCGGCCTATTTCACCTGACAAGTGCAATAAAAATTCCAGCTGATGTACAGGTGGGGTCTATCGTCAGCTATGCCTGAAATTGCCACTTTCAGCTGACCCTGGGCTGCCCAAATGATGGGAAACCTCACAAGACCTAGGCAGTCTGCTACTCCTGTCCTCACCTACCTCTTGTCCCTGCTTTGCTCTCTGGCTGCTCAGCCGTCCCTCTGCTGAAACAATGTTAGAGCTGGGTCCCAGCAGCCCTAATCGTCCCCTTGGAGCTGTAGTGGGAGTTTTTATCACATCATCCATTGACTAACTCAGGACATTCTAGGAAGTAGCTGGCTTGGCCGCCCCAGTGTGCTGAGACTATTAGTCATCTGGTGGGTTATCTCCTGCTTCCAGGAAGTCAAGGACTATCACATCACAACAGGTTTTATCTCCTGCCCCCAGGGAAGCAAATACATGAAAGCTCACAAAGTTATACCAAACAAAGTAATTCCTCTGGCTCGGGCTAGCTGCAGATCCCCACAGCCTTCTCCCTTGCATCTCCTGGCACCAGAAAACTGATATACCTGTTCTCTTTCAATGTTTTGCTCCATCATGTGATAGGAAGTCAGATTCCCTACCGTACTTGCTCTCTCTTTCATATGCTAATGCACGCTTTTGTGTTTCTCATAATAAACATCCACAAATCATCCACAAAAACATTACAAAACCTTCATTTTATACCAATTCTATAGGCTACCTCTAAAGATAGATTTTTGTTTGAACAGCCTCTCGGTTGCTCATTTGCTTTTTCGTATTCCTAGCATGCCAACCATACGTTACAATACTTTCTTCCCTAAAGGCAGCACAAATAAATGAGGCTTTGGCTTTTCTCCAGATATTTTCCCATTGTTAACAGGAATATCTGTTTTTAGACCCTTTCCCGTTTTTCCGTAAAGGTAGCCTTATCTTCTTGATCCATCAGTAACAGTTCGTTACTGATGTGGAACTCAGGCTCTTTGAGGTAGCCTTTCCTGTAATTACTGTTTCTGCCATTAACTGTCCCCTGAAACTTGGGCTACCTAAATTGGATTTGATATAATTCCTTAGGCTTATACAGGGGAAAAAAATTCTACTGGAGTTCTTTGGAGGTATTTAATTTTGTTGTCTTACCATTATGGAATAGGTGTTAATGTTTGTAAGCTCTTTTCCCGTCATAGGCTGCATATGGAAATAGATAACCCTGGCTGAAGCTCTAGATTGTTTTTGGTGAGTGAAATGGGAAAAAGTTTGTAAGAGACTGGTACTGAGCCAAAATATCAAGACTCATATAGATCCTAGGCTTGTTTAGTCATGTTTTATGCATAGATCCAACATATTTTCATGCGTATTTTCTCATACATAGATCCAATATATTAATAAATTTACAAAAGAAATTATGGAACTTTATAATTAAAAATCTCCCAGTTCTAAAGCCTTTGACTATATTCTCTTACTCCGTTAAATTATTGCTTAAGAAGGAATTTCAACTAGAAAAAGGAAAGAAGGCAAAAGGCAATAAGCAATAGGCATTGGAAGTGGTTGAAGAGTACAAATGAGGGATCTCAGCTTTAAGCAAGGAATTTTTATTGCACAATACTGAGTGGTAAATTCTCTTCACAGATAGTACATAGCATTGTCAGGGGAGCAGCGTGCTTTCTTCTTACCGCTTAGACAGTAAGAATGTTTATATCTGAGGCTTCCTGACAGTCAACACAAAGGCATTTTGAGAGCTCTTTTCAGCTCATAGTATAGCAATTTAAATACCTCACATGAATCAAATGAGCTATTTCTGTTGGTTAACTAAAAGGGAACCAAGGATGACAAGCTCAAGAGTTTCCTCCTCTGTGAGGAGGAATAATAATAACAGAGGGTAATAAGACTTTGAGAGGGCTCACGTGTATGAAGAATCAGATGTCCAAGACAGTTTTCACCTGTCTGCTCGAAACCTTCTGATGCCCTTCTACTGAGGAGTCATGTTTAAAAACAGCCAGTTCTGATTATAGAATAATTTCTATTTTAAAACACTTGAATTTTAAAACACTTGATTGCAACTGGTGTCCAATCTTTTTTTTTTTTAATTATCACAGGTAATTCAGACAGAAGCGTAGAGAGGGAGTTGCCCATTGCCTGATATTTATGGTTTTAATTCTGTGCATGTGTGGGAGTGGGTGTGTTTGCCTTGTCTTTCTACCTCTGTACACATACCTACTCCACATACATGAGCATTAGTGGGAGCGGATGTTTTCTAGAATACATACAATGCTCATTGTGCCATACTAAACAAATGCAAGGTGTATTTGCAATGTTACATATTGTGTATGTAAAAGGTGTTTTACATGGTGTAAGAGAGAAAAATCACTAAATTGGACATGCTCCATGAATGCAGATAATATTCCATGACATGTGAAGAACTAGTCCAGCCAAGAAACATGACATCACATATTTAAAAAGGAAATTTGGCTTTTTAAGGAACAATGATATCTTTTCTTCAGCTGTTATATTTTTTCCATCATAACTTAAAACCTCAGGCTATAATTTTATGATACCAACATGCAATATATTAAAAAGAGATACTTCTTAGTCAGATGATACTTATTCATTACTTCCTGAAAATCAATTCATTTTGGATGCTTCTAACTGGGTCGTCTGGAATCAGGACACCCAAATCAGCAGTCCTCCTAGAAACCTGCCGCTTCTAGGTTTTAAAATCTACTGATTCATAACGAAAGGGGATTTAATACATTTAAATGTTTGTTAGTGTAGCACAATTGGAGAAGTTTTGTGTAAATTCTTAACAAAATTCAACAACAAAATGAAACCGATATCTTCTGTAATGTAGAAAATAGCATAGTTGAAAGAAATGCATGAAAATTGCTTACGAATATTCAGAATGACAACTTCCCAAATTCTATTACTGCACATCAGTTCTGCTCAGGAACGAGACACCGCTAACTTTCAGATGGGACGGGAAGATTTTTTTCCCAGCCGAGGCCACACACAGCTGGAGCAGAAAAATCACACACAGGAATTTCTGCCTCCCTGCCTTTTTGCTTCACACCTCTTCATACAAGTTTAGCTCATGTTGAGAAGCATTTCAGCGCTAGCTCCTCTCAGAGACGCACACCCCTCCTCCACTTACGATGGAGAGCGAACTGGCTTGCCTCCGCTTCCACAGCACTTCTTGGGTATTTGGGTGGGAAGGCGAGGACCCGCTGCAGCTGACTGCCATGCGGCGGCACGCAGTGCTGGCGACAGGCCAGACAGGGCCATTTCTGAGCACGTCTCCTTTCCAGAGCATGGCAGCCTCCGGCCAGGCCCACGGCTTTGCCCAGCACAGGCCAGGCTGCAAATGCGGGCTGTGGCTACCAGCTGTAACCATTCAGTTGATCCATCACTTGTGGTGGGGTTAAAATAAAAAGGGTAATTAGGTAAGCACACTGCCCTGAGTTAAATTAGGTGACTTGTCCTAAACAATAGAGGGGATAAAGTAACTGTGGCCTTTGCTACTTGGGGCTATGAAAGATGAGTCTTAGAATTGGTCCTTATCCCA
The DNA here is from genome assembly GCF_000687285.1 of Phaethon lepturus. Taxonomy (NCBI): domain Eukaryota; kingdom Metazoa; phylum Chordata; class Aves; order Phaethontiformes; family Phaethontidae; genus Phaethon; species Phaethon lepturus. Next base: position 20,678 of record NW_010533448.1, read on the forward strand.
CTTTTCTGACCAACATATTGCTTTGGCGGCAAGAATATTTTAAATTTTACCTCATAATATATTCAAGTTACATAGATACAAATAGCGTTTATATCCAGTCCTTTTCAGCCACGTTCACACTGAAGTGAAGCCATGAGCGAACAGCAGAGCTTATAGCTATTACCATAGTTTGCAGCCGTCCCCGCACCTGATAGCCCGGATGTTATTGGCAAGACAACACAAATAATAAAAGAAAAAGTCATGTTCAAATGCGGACGGACAAAAATACATCTTTTAAAAACACTCCCTGAGAATAAAAGCAACTACAGATGCAAGGCAGTTTTTGTCAATCATAAGCAGACCAGACAATAAGACAGCTGGATGTATCTAACGCCTCTTGAACATTGCACCTGCTGAGGACTTCAGGGGTTGTGGCAAGTACTCCACCCCTGCCCACACCTGGCCCAGGGGAAGGCTGCTCACAGGTCCCGCAAGCCGAGACGCTCAGGCCTGCAGGTCAGCTGGGGAGACGGCCCTTCCCAAGGCCAGGCAGGGCTGCCAGAGCTACCTGGTATGACTCAGGCTCATTGCGAAGTGATGAACTCCTACTCCACTCCCTGAAAAAAACACCGCCGTTTCTGAACCTGGCTAACAGTGTTACATTTCAACATGTATTTGTTATTTGTACTGTCTTGCCGATTGCACTTGAACCCTGAGGGTGACCAGATAGCTATAAATCTTAATAGTCCAGAATAACTACATTTGAGACCAGATCCTTAAAAATACATGTAAGTATTAAGAAGAGGTATAAGGCCTCTCTTATTACAGTATGCTAAAGGTTCATTATTCCTAACGTTTATGTTTGCTTTCTTCCTCTGAAGAAAGGTAACGCTATTCCCATATCGCTCATAAGAAAACAGTTACAGCTATAAAATGTGGCAGGTATAAGATGCTACAAGCCACTTAGTTCTGGTTTCCTAATCAACTAACATTCTCCAGTGCAGCATGGTGCTTTTACAGCTTACATCCCTGGACTTCTTTCCAGAGAAATCAGGGGGCAAGAGGGAAAGGAGAAGTAGGCTCCAGATCTCATCCCAGCACTGAGTTGTCTCACATCGCAAACTCTGGAACCAGGAGTGATTCCTGAGTTTAGGCAGCTTAGATACAGCCAAAGTGACTAAAAATAATTTATTAGTATCATGCAGGCAATGTGATAGACCAGGAAGCTGAATTCAAATCTGCTCAGAAAAGAAAGTACATCGCTTGTCAAGAGAGTGTGTAATGTGTGGCAGATCTTTTGGATACTCTTGAGCCAACATCTGTAGAGATGTAAGACCATCACAAAAGCACAGTTCATTTTCCTTATTTTCCCTGAAGGACTGTATAAAGGAGAGAGGAAGGGAGTGAATGCCATTAATACAGTAAAACCCCGTAAATAAGAATAGATATTGTGAAAATTGATGAAAACAAGACTGGTTTAGTTATTCCCTTAACTTATGAATATTCATAGAGCCATTACCATTGCTGGTTTTTAGGGCTTCAAAGTCTGAATTTGCAAAATCTATTCTTTTCAAGCAATACTGGTGATATGTTTAAATAGGTAACAGGCAAACCTCAAAAACTTTGGTGAATCCCTTTTATAAAAAAACAAAACTTCAATTTATCTTAGGACCTTGGAATTCAGACAGAAACTGTCAGATCAGAATTTTCTCAGCAGAAACTGAGGCACACAGCTGACTCCAATATTTATTTATTTAGAAAGCAGTGGAACTTTTTGAACCTCAAAACAAAAAGAAGGAAGGTTTGGTTGTTTGGGTTTCTGCCAAACTTGTGATGAACTCTACTAAGCAACTGTTAAACAGCAATTGTTATAATTTAGGGCATTTGGTCTGTGCCAAATGCTATTCCACTGTGCATTATTGTAATTTAGGGTGCAAGCAGCCTACCCAAATATCAGCACAAAACTTGGCTGGTTCAATTATCTAGTTGTTTTCCCATATCTCCTCTTTGAGTCAAAGACACAGGCTCTGTGATAACGGTGATTCAGAGTAAGCAGCTAATTTGGGTACTTTGAATTGTACCCTTGGTGACTGTCTCATTCCTATTTAAGTTAGTGGCCAAGCTGGGTATCTGAAGTCAGTATTGTAAAAGTCTCCCTGTTTCTTACACTGACCTTTGAATGATAATTAGGAACTGTCTGTAACATCTAGTAAAACAAGGCTCCAACCACACAGACATCTGTTACCAAATTGATCTAATCCAAAATTATTTGTACGCCCACATACACACTGAGGTATATTGGCATTTAGTAATAAGGAAAAAAAAAGCAATTAGGAAAGTTATATTTGGCTTTATGCTGCAGGGAAATGACAAAAATAACCTAAAATTGATGTACCTGTTAAATAAAACTTCTATTCGCCTTTAAGATTTAAATATATAATCTACCAAGTTAATATTTTTCATCTTATCTAGACCAACTATCACCTGCTTAATAAATGTCTGCTTTTTTCATTATCTTTTTTATAAAATAAAAGTAATTAGCCACAGCAAATAGCTACTGATGGCTGAATGTATATAGTTCTCTTCTACCATTCACTCTCTCCTATTTACCTCTCCATAGTTTAACATTGCTTCAACAGGGAAATTTCTGCCAGTTCCTCTTACCACAGCACATCATGTCGCATTGGTCCCAGACACAAGCAAGGGCATTAAGTGCAGAGCTGCTAAGGCTGGTTTTTTTACCACCGTCAGTTCAAAGATATTTGAGTGCTATAGAGATGCTGTCAGGTCTTCCTCTCTCTTTTGTACCACATACAAGACACCTGCAAGCCATTGAGCTCTTTACCCAAATGCATCCTCATTCCTGCATTCACGTTGTCTGCTGCTTGCTGTTGCTTCCGCACACTTTCAGGCAGAAAATGTTCAATAAGATAGCTTCAGCAAGCTGACATTTTTTCAGGGGAGTAATTTTGCCCCAGAAAAGGCAGCAATATAATTTTTTTCTTAAAAAAATTATTTTTATTAACACTTTTTCTATGAGGGAAAGTTGCTTCTCATTTCTCATTTTGGTAAGAAAACAACCTGTGTTACATTCTGACCTTTTCTGTTAATTTTCCTTTGCTATTGTTTTGTTAATTTATTTAGACTTTAATATGCTAACATGTTTATTCAAGTGTTATTAAAATACCAGATTATAGGATCTGTTATTCTAATGCAATGTTTTGAAGTTATCTCAACAGAATACTCGCTACATCAAAAGGAAAAAATATTTTCTCAGAAGTAATTTACTGCAAATTTTTAAATTCTGCCTGATGGACATTTGGTTATAACTTCTAATTTCTAATAAAAACAAAGTCTGACATTTTCATAAAACAAATTCTACTTTCCAACTTGCTACTGTTAACATTATTTTTTGTGTTAGCAATTGTATTCTGAACTAAGGAACCATGCTTTTTAAAAGAAAATAATAAGGAACCAGCAGGCAGTCCCAGATGAGCATGCACTTCTGTTTATGCTGTGACTAGAAAAGGAAGTTTATGTTCATGCAAAAATGAGACTTAAATAACTATTTCCTATTGGACTTACACAAGCACATGGGATGGCATAGTTGGAAACCTGAGATTTAGACATTACAAAAACAGCTGATGTGGACGGCAAATGTCAGCAAATGAGATGCAGTTCATTTTCCAATTCACTGACATAGGAAACTAGTGGTTTAATAGGGTGATAGGCCAACTGATGTTTGATTTTTTTTCCACTCAGTCACACAATCTGGTAAAAGTTACATCACTTCCTTGCACGCCAGCACCGCTAAATTGTTTCCTGTGTTTCCCTGTTTCCAATGTTCCAGCTGAAGTTGGAAATACTGGAGGATTTCTTTCCCTTTCTGAAAAGCCAAAGTTAATGGTGGCTGAAACCAGTTTCATCTGGTATTACTTGAACATTGATATTATACTTCAAAAATAACAGCAAAAGCTATGCAATGGGTTTCACTGAAGTGCATCAGAAGTTCCTGATAAAAATAACATAAACTATTTTATTTATTTAGTATATGCATAATATTCCATTAAAAACAAGGCAGCATTAGCAAGAAGATAGACTAGGCCATCATTTGGACTTTTTTTTTTACTCTGATTTTGGAACACAGTAACAAACATTCTGTAGCATCTCCACTTTTCAAAGCGCTCCAGGTCATGAACAGAGCTCTACAGAAAGTGAATACAGAACTGGGGAGCACAGCTCTCCCTGGCAGTTCAGTGCTCCCTTGAGCATGGAAATTTTCTTTCCTTGACTAATGAAGACACGCACCAACCTCCTTCAGTCAGCTTCTCTGAGTGTGATCAGAACTTTGCAGACTACAAAAAAAGGGCGACACTTTGCCAAGCCCGTGCTTATACGGCGAAGATGGTGCCTGTTGTTCTAAGGATCTGAGCTTGGTTTCTGAATTATCTTCAGACTGCAACTGCAGCTGGCAGAAAATGTTTGTGGGACCAATCACTCTTATGTTTAGCTCTCTCATCCCACCCAAAGGTGGCTGAAAATGGTTTTGTTGTTGTTTCTAGAGGATCTCTGTCAACAGAAGGCAAGCTAAAGAGAGTAACCACACGTCTTAAAATTGTGAGATTAAGTAACCAGTGATGTCTTGTAATTGACTTGGCATACAATATTGCAGACCTTAGAAAAAACAGATCAAGCATGGGCAAATATAGTCCCTAGTATTGAACAGATAATGAAAGGGAGACAGAAATTTTGTCATGACTACCCCATTTGAAAACTTCTGAAATTGCATTGCTACTGATGGAAAGAGATGTTTATGGATGTCTATACCGTGACCAAAGCTCACATTTTGATGTGTGACTAAGGTTTGGGAAATAATCTGTATAAAGTACAGAATTTGCATGACCGTCTTTACAAAATAACCTCTTTTACTAAGCTTTTGATCAATTAGGGATTCTTTTTAAATAACGTATCTTACAAGTACTGTGTGTCTAAATTAATATTACTATCATAAAATCTGTGCAGATCCCTGCAAAATGATGTGCGATTGTCTGGATTGAAAAAAAAAATCGGAACAGATATCTTAGGAAACATTGGAAAACATTTATGTTTTTACATATGGTCAGGATATCTTGGAAAGCATACTGCACCTGGAACCGCATTACTGAGAGCAGCCTGCCCAAGTAAATCTGAGAGAAACAGCTTTTCCAGAAAGCTTCCCCTCCATCGGCAGATGTAGTGGATGCCTTTAACCAGTCATAGACAGGTTTTCCTACAAGGCTATCTACTCAGAGTTTCTTCTTTCTGCAGCATTATCATCAAGACTACATTTTGAGAAGAAGCTGTAATGAAGAAAAAGAACCGACGTGTTTGCGGGATTATCAATGGGGCTTGATAGCACGGTAATAAAATGCCAGCACAGGGGTGACAGCAGAGCTCCAAAGCTGCTGACACTGGTGGAGCTACATTTACACAAATGCATTTGTAAGAAACTCAAAGAGTTTGATTACAGTAAATATGGCCTGATTTTGCAGTCATGAGAAACTAGGTCAGAGGGAGCTTAGTTTATCACTAGGATGTTTGTGCATCATTGTTAGACCTTTCCCACGACTTCCCAGCTGTATCTCCTGTCCATCCCCAGAGCAAACTGCACTCACTGCTGTCATGCAAGATGCAAAGCGGGAAATGAAGCCATAGCACTTCTGTGAGAGGGAAAATAACCCCAGATTCAGGGCATGCACATCATCAGGCAACTGGTGTGCAGACAGAATAAAGACACATGAAGTGTGGTTTACAGCATGAGTATAAACGTGGAAGTAGTACTCAAGTACCACAGATATTTCATCCAAAATACACATCTGTATTTGTTCCATTGTAATTTAGTGGCCTAGGTATTCAAGCTGACCAAAGTATCAAGCTTATTTAGTCTGCAATCAGAATGTCCATGGCATCAGGAAAAATCCAATTCAGTTGTATTACTTTACTTTTGCCTTGCAAATAGGAATAAATTTGGGAGAGGTCTGAACCAGACCACATAGCCTGTGCCATCCTAATGCTCATTATAGGGTCTAAATGGGATTATGCACAGAGATAAATTCACCAGTGATTATCAAAGAAAAAAGACAAAAACTGAAGAATAATGAGTAGATACTCTGCAATATTAGTATGTGCAGCCATCAAATATCTAACAAGTTCAAAAGGTTAAGAAAGATATATTAATTTTATACTAAATAGTGCTGCTTTTTCTAGTCAAATATTATTTCCTCTCCACTTTGAAAGCTAAAAGGAAAAACTAAGTTATCAGATCTTGTGATATCTGATGTACAAATGAAGGAGCAAGCCCTATTATTCCTCTATATTTATCGTTATATTTATGTCCCTTTTATTCCTACTGTACTATGATTTCTTTGACAAAAAATTTAAAGTAGATACAACTTAATGCAGATTTTTCAGCTACTCACTTTATTTTTATAATTTCAAATGACAGGAAAAGACAAAATCATAGTTGCAAGTCTTTCCCATATACCATAAGGGACAAGGATACTACATGCTACACAGCCACTCATGTTGTCTCAATAGGGTAATAGGTAAAAGAAGAAACATTTCAAATGTGGCACATCTCATCTTTCAAACTGCTGTCATAATTTTTGGTTACTTACGTCCCAGCTGAGAAAATATGTACGCACATGCTCAGCTTTATAGACGGCAGTAATCCTTTTGCATTCATTGAGACTATCCAGTTATTTAATATCAGTTATGTATTTAAGGGATATGCATCTCTCATCTGGTTAGTCCCTTTTTCTACTCTGTCTTTTTTTACCTATTTACCTTCCTACAAAAAGGAATTCTGCAGGATGCTGCAGTTATTCTTATTATAGGGTTATTACATAAAGATGATGACTAGCATTTCCACTGTCTCATATAATAGGTTATTATTTTCTGCCTGCCTGATTTCTACCTACATTTTCAATTAGATGCAGTGTTCTTAACCTCCCACTCCATTACCCTAGTTCATTATTAAGCATCCCTTGCAAAACCATCGCAATGACCACTGTGTAACAGCTTCTTTTGGGATGGCAATGAGTTTTTCTTAAATCTCTTGACTTTACCTTGGCTCAGATAAATCTCTGTTGCATGTAAGAATTGAGGGAGGAGGTAAACTAACGGAGTCCATCAGACACATTGTGTGACACAGTTAAATATAGTGTTGGCAATTCCCTTCTTACTTCTTCAGCTTATCATTTTCTTACTATGGTTTATTAAGGTGAGGTGAGTCTATTTGTTATCTGTTATTTCCTTTAAAGCCAAATAGAATTTCACCATGTACTGTGGGAAATTTTAAGCACCAGACTCAGTATGCTGAACTTTTAATTTTCCAAAGCAGGCAATGGAAAAATTACACAACCTCACTGTTTCCAATTAGTTACGGACTTCTGTTTAGTCCTTTACCACAAGCATTTTTGCTTAGTTAGTAGTACAAATTGTTAATCATAAAAATGTGCTATCTCACATGTGCTAAGAATGAAAAAGGAATTGGCTCCTTGCCCTATAGGCAATCTTCACTACTCTGTTTCCAGAGCCTTTTTCCAAGGAGTCTGATTTACTGATGACAACAACCAAAAGATTACCATGAACCCATAGAATACGACTGCCTGTCTTCAACGTTTCCCAGTAGGTGAGGCTCTCAAGGAGTGATGCTGTGCGCAGCTCAAGCAGTAACAAACAGTGCATCCTTTCCCTTAGAAATGCATTTCACTACTCCTGACAGTGAAATGGTAGCGGATAAAAAAAAATACCTACGATGTACCTTGAGTATGCATGGAAAAAAAAGTTAGTAAATTGTTAAGAATTCATAGTAAAAATATTAAAATAATGTCAGGGTTGGGAAAAAAGTTCTGAGATAGAGTTTATAGAATTTAGTATGTCCAGTCTAGAGCAAAGAGATAGTAACTGTCCCAAAATAAATACAAAATTACCCATATTTAATAAAGTAATGGCAGTGATAGAGGTAACCAAGAGTAATTGTTCTTGTTAGTAAGAATAAAATTTAAAATAATAGCCCTCTGGAATGAGACAAATCTGGGGCAAAGAATAAGAAAACTATACTAAGATTTTTAAAGCAATGAAAGAATCTTTCCAGGAGGTCATTAGAAAAATTCTTGCAAGCTCTGCATAACTCTGCTGGCTTATGTCCCTTCTGTCATATCCTCCAAGCCTCTTAGGCACTTTGTTCCCTTGTCCCTTCTAAAAGTTACTCACTCACATTCTTGTTTTCTCTATTGCTCGTTTTGGGCTGCCCTGCAAATGTGCAGCACCTTTTTTATTTTTTTACGTTATGTATAAGGACTGTGCCCCAGCATTTGCAATCAGAAGATTTTATCTTTTATCTTCAACTCACATCACACCTGAAGCCTTCTAAAACTTGATCCCTTTGGTGGTATCATCACTTGGTTCTGACCCTAGGCAATGGCCTAGCCTGTTTTCTCTGTAGGACTGTGCGACCCCAAGGACAGAGGCAAAGGCATCATTTTCATAAGTGATTACTGATTTAAGATGATTCTCCTAGTAAGTGCCATCTAAAAACAAGTGCTTTACACTTTGTAAAAATCAGTATCTGATAGTCTTTGAAACTGGTCTCTACATTTGGAGTACTTAATGTTTGTTAGTCAGTTTTGAAACATTTGGTAGTTTTTTTCCATTTTTTTAAAATAATATACTGTATAAACAGACAATATCAAATCTTTTCAAGTATCCATTTGGGTACTTACTCTCAGTAAGTTGTGACACAGCAAAATCGTCTGGGTTAGCTGAAAGAATACACGAAGTTTCCAACAGTAATGAATCTGCCACTCTGCTAATTTATGTGCCATTTTTTTCAAACATCGGCTATCAGATAGAAGTGACAGGACTAATAGAATATAACTTCTGCTTTACAATCCTCTGTTAATACAGAAGGGCAAAGATGCCTGTACTCTAAGGAAGCTGTCAGCAAAGTTGCAGGCTGGAGGTCCCAGTATCACTTACAGTCCTGGCAAGCAGAAGGTCATTGCTTGGAGGATGAAGCTTGGGGAGGGAAGCAAAAGGAAAAGGCTGGGGGGTGGAGGGGGAGAATCAAGGATCTTTCTTCACCATTCTTTTTTTACAGCTTTTGTCTGTCTGGACTGATTTGTTGTGGGAGAGCTGCTGGAGACAGTATATTTGGCACAGGACAGGGTAGCTCAAAGCCAAAAGGATGGTGCTATTGCCAGTTTAAACCATGGCTTTTCTTTTTTTTTTCTCTTTCCCCCTCCCTCCTTTTTCTTTGAAGGAAGGAAAAGAAAAAAGGGGAAGAAAGGGACTTGCAATGAAAACCAGAGCAGTGGGTTAACGACGGCCCTGCAGGCTTCAGTAGACTGGGAAGATACACGAGGCACTTCCTCTACCATCTGGCATGCAATTCTGCTGCTGCTGCTCTTAGTACATAACTTTGGAGTGAATAAGCAACCAAGTAAAACTTTTTAAGAGACACCAATTATGAAACTCACAGCTATTAATCTGTCAGCTTACTCCCTTTCCTTTTCTCCCACCACAGTATTCCTTTCCTCAAGTCTTTTCCAGTTCTCGTGTCTACCTGTGAAAATAAGCACTGCCTTGTCAGGTTTCAGATACGACTCCGTTCACCTTTTCGTTGGCATTGCTTCTCAGGATGAATGAGGGCCAGAGCTAATACATTTATATTTCTCTTGTAATCAGTTAAGCTTCTTTGAGTCAGAGAGAAATGCAGTTAGTAGTGTCTAGAAGGGTCTAGAGCATGAGTCTTATGAGGAGTGGCCGAAGGAACTGGGGTCGTTTAGTCTGGAGAAGAGGAGGCTGAGGGGAGACCTTATTGCTCTCTGCAGCTACTTGAAAGGGGGTTGTGGTGAGGTGGTTGTTGGTCTCTTCTCCCAAGTAACTAGTGATAGAACGAGAGGAAATGGCCTCAAGTTGCACCAGGGGAGGTTTAGATCAGATATTAGGAAAAATTTCTTTACTGAGAGAGTGGTCAAACATTGGAACAGGCTGCCCAGGGAGGTGGTGGAGTCACCATCTCTGGAGGTGTTCAAAAAATGTGTGGACGTGACACTTCAGGACATGGTTTAGTGGGCGTGGTGGTGTTGGGTTGTTGAAAGATTTCGTTCAAGTCTGGCTGGAAGTGAGAATGCAAAAAAGAAGCTTTAGGTGAGCTGAGCTTGCTCAAGGATTGTTTAAATTGCAGTCACAAATGGCTGGGTACATTGTTGTGTAGGATGTACATGTTATGTACATGTTACGTTTTAATTCTGATGGCTTTTCTCAAGTGCAATAAAAAGAGTCATGCTGAGGTTACATCTTCAAGTTGGGTAAATCATCACAGCACAAGTGAAATCAGGGAAACAGAGAACTTGCAAAATCTGAGCATTTTAGCTCTTAAAAGTCTCTGAGAGCAATGCTACAGCTGATTTTTGATGCTGAAAACCTCATAATCAAATATATATCTCCCAGGCTTTCCCGCGAGCAGCTCTTATCTGGCTCCATTCTTATAACAAAAAAGACAAAAGGAAAGTCAATTAGTAACAGCAAAATCTTGGATGAATTAAGAATAAATAATCACTGAATTGTAGTACAGCTGTGAAGCACAAGTTTAGTAAGAATAAGATCTATTAATTTACAGACATACCCATTAATGCTAGGCAACATTTTTTACACAATTTATTTTGTTTCATTTGCAAC
>NW_010533449.1:0-8412 GCF_000687285.1 Phaethon lepturus
CGCGGGAGCCGGCGCGTGCGCAGGCCGCCAGCAGGCCCGGCCCCGAGCGCAGCGTTACCATTCCTCTACAATCTGGCACTCGCACTGCACGGGGGAACACCTCAGCTGTGCTGCCACAGCCAGAAGCCAGTATTTCCAGAAGGATTTAATTTCATTTTCTCTCTGTTTGCAGAATTGCTTTGTGTATATACTCACCCAGGTCCCCTTGAAGGCAAAGCACAGTTTGCCCCCAGGCCAGAGGCTCCGGAGGCTAAAAGTTACTGGCTCCTGTGTCTGGAGCAGTGGGCACGTTACACAAAGCGACGCGGCGTTCAGGGTCAGTGCCCAGGATTAGAGAACCACCTGCGTGGGGAGAGAGGGAAGGAGGGAAGACAGCATCATTGCCACCAAGAGACCTCAACAGCCTTTAGCTTTTCCATGCTACCACCATATGCTTCTTCAGTTATAAACTAGCTGTTATTAGAGCTGGAGAGAAACTAACCATTGAAATGTCTTGATGAAAAAAAGGAGTTTAAATGGGAATTTTCCATTCAGTCACTTAAGCAAAACCATAGAAAATGTCCAGATAAGAGTCAGGTGTAGTCACTGACACCAGTATAGCACTTTGTGATGCTGATTAAATTGCAATAATATGACAAACGGTACATAAAGCATTGCTTTACATTTGTGTTAAATACAAAAGCTTTTAAACAGAAATAAAGAATACTGAAAACAATGTGCTGCCTGATTTTTTCTCATACATTTGAGTGAAATATGTTTTTTTTTCTCTTTCTTTTATTGGAACTTCTCTAGGGACAAATTTAATTAATATATTTTTGTATGCCTTTACCATCCTTTTCTTACCAATTAACATATTTTTTCATGTCTTTTAAATGACAGACTCAGAAATTACAATAGTACATCACCATAGCCAGTTTGGTATCTCTACATATCTTCAATCTAATATTAAAGATAAATTTCCATGTCCGTTGTGTTATAACCATACTGAAGGAGTGAGAGCAGGGCACATCCATAAGACTGTTTCCAACACTTGCGCTGAATCTGTTCTAGCTGTTCTTGCAGAGTTTAAACCGTTTCTCACAGGCTTAACCCAGATCTCACTGAAGGCAGAAAGAGTTCTTCAGTAAGCACTGGTGCAGACCCCTGAAAAACAAGATAAACTGCTTTCCCTTCTGGGCTTGCTAACCAAAGAACTGTTCTGAGCCCTACACATTTTAATTAATACTGTTTAATGATATCTAAAGCTGTGGAGGTGTCTGATGATTCCTGGCATCTCTCTGTCATTTTATGTGAAACCTAGAAAGACCTGTCAGCTCAGGACAGCCAATACACACATTCCTGCAGATACAAGTCTATGTGGTGATACAAAAGTGAATTTGAGATTATCCTGTGCTTCAATACATGTTTTCTTATGAGCTTTTTCATTTTGTTTTGTTTCTCTTCTTCTGAGCTCTGCTTTGATGCCAGACAATAATATCGTCTAACTGAGGGCTAAAGACCAAGCAATACAAGCACACTGTGCATGGAGGTAATTGTCTTTGCTTCACAGAGATAAACCATATGAAAGAAATTACAGCTTTTCCCTGTTATTCATGGGGCTGATCCAAAGCCCATTAAAATCAATGGGGGACTTTCATATTAGTAAGTGTTTCAAAACAGGTTTTAGGAGGTTTGTGATGCTAGGCCAGCATTTTCAAAGGTGTCAGGGAAGAGATTTAGGACACGGGCAGACCATAAAAAGCAACTAAATAACTACTCAGTTAATGAGCTACCACTCATCAGCAGAACCACTGACAGTAACTGACAGTGCACAGTTTTAATTTATTATGAATTCAAAAGAAAGTGTTAATTTAATTCTTTTTTAGCCAGCATGATTCAATGGCTTGTGGAAGATCATTTATCCACAGCACTGCAGCTAGGGATTCACCTACTCCAACGTTCTAACAGATTCCTACTCAAGCCGAAGGGCATTCTGTGCTGCCAGGGTGGCTTTTTCACAGCGTCTCCCATTAGAGCTGCTCCGCTTTCCTTGAAATGCTACAACAGTCACTGGAAAGAGTAACAGAACAGGACTTGTTGTGGCAAATTGCCTAAAGTTTTTCTCTAACCCATTAAACTTATGATTATTGTACACAAGACAGAACCGACGCAGCTTCAACAAGAGAGGCTGAGAAGTTCAAACAATAAAACAGGTGCCTAGCTATATTCTAGATATATTTGAGCAGAAATTTCGGTATCTGGCACTTTTTGCTAGCAGAAATCTCTCTGTAGCTGCCTGACTTTTATAAAAATGCTTATCAGAGTAGCATTGGGAGCATAACTAAAGCCCTTCTGGTGAAGCAAACCCTGAATGCTGCAGGTTTAAACCAGTCAGAGCTGCAGGAGCGTAGCACACTACGGACCTAACGCTTGATTTGCGTACTTCAACACAGAATCAGGTTTAAGCAAATCACATTCCAAGTGTTACTCTAAATGCTTTTTTTTTCTAAAAAAGCAAGCTCCAATGCAACAGTGAGGCAGTGAGTTTGATGGACGCCCTGTCACTTACAGGATTTGGCAACTGAGGAGAGGATGCTCAGCTCAAATTTACAGCACCAAGCCATTCAGTAATTCTCCTACTGGTATTAGCCTTATGTATAAATGAAAGCAACACAGTACCACAATTACTGGATATTTCTATGCAGAAAATAGCAGGGACTGAAACAACAGGGGTACTGCTATTCAGAAATGGAATGTATTGGCCAGACTGAGTGTTTTGAAAATTATGCAGCACTTCAACTTGACAATATGCCTTGGCTTAGCCAGAAGCTGTATTTTGTGATTAGTGTATTCAGACACTTTCTTTTCTTTATGTTCAGAATCCAACTGTTCTGCAGATCTGAAAAACAGAACAAAAAGAAAAATATGCTTTTAAAACCAGTCTGACAAGTGCAATTAAATCAATCACCCACTCAATTTCAGATATTTGTAACATCAAGTAATTTAACAAACACCTTTCATCCATAACAGCTCAAAGCATATTTGCGTTAAAAGCACTTCAGTAGAAAATTCCAACATTCCTTTCCCACTAAGATCCTTTTGTAAAGAATGCACTTCTAACTATAGAGACTAAAAAAGGTTGAATATTGACTAGTTTATAATTTTCAACATGGATCATAAACTTCGGGGGAAACTATGCCCAGCTAAGGGCAAATCTACTAGTTCTTGAGGGAAAATATTTAGGAATAGCAAAGAAATGATTATGGTACTTTAAACTACAAATAAATTTTGTGTAATAGGCTTCCATTTCTGTTGTGCTCTTGTGCATTCCTATTAGGCTATGAAATACAAACAAGTGCTTGGGTTCCATCCTTGGCAAAGTATCTAACCAGCAAAATTGTTGGAAACTTTAGTTTCTTACGGTTTGTAGCCCTTTTTTGTTTGGAGGTCATGAAGATCTGAAACCTAGATGGATATGTCCAACAGAGAAAACTGTTCATGGGTTACTGCTTGGAAATATTTTAAATTAAACAGAATCATGTTTCCCGATACATTCTGCATCTTTGTGCCAGGAGAGAATCTACCTCAGGATATGGTTAAAGGTTGCTAGAGTTTTTGCATGACCATGACCTCATTATCCACAGTCTCTGTACAGTTATGATGAACGTTTATCAGTTTAGTAGGCCTCAGAATTTATTTGGTTATCCTTTTCTAAATAATCTCCTAAATTTTCTGCCCTATGGAGAATATATTCTAGTACACCCAACACTGCAGTCAAGGGTAGGATTCAAACCTTAGGGACGATGCATATGTTATATGTTTAAGCAATGACATTAAATAATTGCAGCCTGATGAAATACCTATTTAAGACAAAAGCACTGTATTGGCTGCATTCCCGCCCACAACTGCGACCTTCGGCAGGCATTGGTTGCCCTTTGTTGCAGGAGCTGATCTAAGGGCTATGCAAAGGAAGAGCAGCTGCGGGGCATATGTGCATCAGATCTGATGTACGATGCACTGAGTCCATTCCACTCAGGTATGATGATGCTGGTGGATCGCACAAACTGACAGCATGGTCTAACCTTTTGAAATATCTGATTAATAATTTTGCCTTTTTTTTGTGTTTTTTTTTTTTTAGATGTTCTGTTATAAATAACTACAGAAAGAAAATGTTTTTCCTTTTGGTTTCTAAGACTATTTAGAGGAATATGGCATGCAGATCAAAACCCTTTAATTTTATGAATAAACTGGAATGTTACATTTCAATATTTATTTTTATTTCCTTAAAGAAATAATACATTTAATTGGAAGAAATGTGTGGATCATAGAATTCTAGAAAAATGTGAATTATGAAACAATGATTAAATTTTTCAACATGACAGTCTGCTGCTTAAAATCTTCTTATTTCATTTCTACTTCTCTCTCTCCATATTAAAATTTAATTTTTATAATACATAGGATCAAAGAGAACATGTGTATAACAGATAAGAAACATGATTCACACAGTGAACACTGTGCAGCTTCCCTGAGATGAGTTTCAGAGCCAATTGTCAAAGAATATCCAGAGTAACAAATGGCAACAAATGGTACTGCAATGTTTTCATTTCAAAAAGATGAAGTTTGGGTCTTAGACTATAACATGACAGAAAACCGTATTGCAAATCACCCTCCTTTAATTTCCTTCATCAATTATGATTAAATAGGAGTGCTCGCTATGTAAAATTAAAGGTCAAAATTACAGGTAAAAAACCCAAATCAAAATTGATTTCTCCCAAAGATGAAAAAAACTCAAAGTGAATTCTGAGCAATAAAATTTTTTTTCAAGTTTTGGTTTTCTGAGAAATAATCACATCTGTACTTTTTCCTATATAAATGATTTCTAAGCAGCCCATTATAGTGAGATAACTACTTTTCACAATCCATTTCTCACTATCCTTTCAGCCTAAATAGCAGAGAAATGAAGGCATCTGTGAGTGGCTGTAATCAACTTTTGTGTTACTACCTCAAAGTCTGGAACATTATGGTTATTTTCAAGTCACAAATTTATCAACTACTCTAAAATTAGACAACACAAATTTACTTATTCCAATGAGGTCAGAGTTCAAAAGAACAGCAATTATTGATATCAGCAAGTTTCTCCAAGGACTACACTTGTTAAGCATCACATAGCTAAGTAAAGTAAGTAAGAAGGTATGAATGATATGAATGTATTACAGTCCTTATAATCTTAGAACGTCATGCATACAAAGTGGTCTTAAAATTAAAGTCCTTGTAACACATTGGGAGGCAATACAATTTCCCTGAGATCAGTCTGAAGGTGACTACCAAAGACAATCTACAATAGGTATTAAATTATGTTGCTTTACACTTCATACAGGTGAAGATGGAGTGGTGGATCACAACATCAGGGAAATCAAACAGAAATAAATCTTTTTTTACAAATTTCTGAAGCAGTTAGAACCAATTAAAAGTGGTGACTACATCATTTCCTGTCAATGTGAGACATGTATCATGGGAGAGTATATAGTGTGTGAACACTGTGTTCAGTTTTGATGCTACGATTCTATGGTTCTGTGATTCTATAGTGGTCTACAGGTGTGAAAAGACACAAATACATGCATAGTATCTGACTTCCAGTTGCTGATTAAGTAAGTAAATTCTTAGAAGTTTCTATTCCATTAAACATCAAAATCAATTCAAAATCAACTTAGGTATAATATAACAACTCTAACTACAAAGTAAAAACACACTTTAAGAAGATGGATAAGCATAAAATTCTAAGAAGCAGCTGATTGCTCACTACAAATTTTTTACTAATCTAAGCTAAGCATGCACAACATTATTTAAGTTTCCTTAATACATTCTTAATATATTTTTTCTATAAAACAGAAAGATTTATTGAAAAACTAAATCTGTTTTTCTATAAGCGTCTTTTGAGAGTAATGAGCATTAAAAATACAAAGTATAGGTAAATCACCCAAAGCATCAAGCTATACTCACCTAAAAAACAGTTCTCTAAAATAAGTAGTATGATACACGGAAGACGAATCACCCCCAATGGGGCCATCTTTTGTTCTACTGACTCTTCAGGAAACCTGAACCACCACCTTAGAATTTAAAAGCTGGAATTATATAATATTAATCTAACTCCAGCTATAAAGCACTTTTTCATTCCCTCTGTAGCACTAGCCTATACATACTTCCTGGTTTTATAGCTTTGAAAAAATCCATGTCATGTCATGCCTTAAAAACAATAGGCTTTGAGTGAGGAGGCAAATAGGAGAATGAAGATTCAGTGACAAAACCTTTCCCAAACTGTTCTGAGGAAGCTTAGTACTTTTTCAAACAACAAAACTCCAGAGCTGTAAAGTCACTTTAACAAAGTTCTTCAAGCAGGCAAGTCACCCCTCCCTCAGCAAAGAAAATGCCCATATATATCACAGCACTCTGATGAAATTGCGTTGAGGGAAAGGAATAACTGTGAGAATTGGGAAGTTCATCAAAATATTACCGTAATATTGAAAAGGAAAATCAGTAAGACATAAAGATTTCTCTAAAAATTGCATACTCTTTTTTCCTGTTATAATTAAGTTATGGCTATAGCAGAAAGTTATGAATTTGCTGCCAATCTTGGTGTGGTCAGCTTGAATGCTTTGCTGCTTTGAATGGGCCCACATGGCCTCACTGAGAGCCAGGCTGCTAGGACAGAGTCGCTGCGACGTGTGTGCTCAGCCCTGCCTTCTGGAACAATTTTGTAGTCAATTAAGGGTATCAGTCTACTAATCAGGGAACAAGAACTGTGCATCCTAAACATTGTTTCTTTCTCCATCCCCTAATTTGTGTGTTTCAACATAAATATGTATATATTTCTTCTATCCAGTTTGTTTTATTCTTCTAAAAAAAGAGATCTTGTATGAGAAATACAGTTTCTTTAACCAGTTTTAGAAAAAGAGTATTTTTCTTGTCTGTTTGCTGGGCTTCATTGCCCTCAGAGGGTTGATTTACACCATAAATATTCACTGACAAGGAGCAGTAGCATTTCTGGGGTCTTCAAGTTGCAACTGATACGATCATTTTAAGAGACAGCTCTGGGATAGTTGTTAGTTGCCATAAAATATTCACTGACTTTTGAAATTTTGCAGCAAGTTTATCCTATCCCTCTGGGAGCACAGGCATGAGGATCATTGATCCTTTAGGGATAGCAGTCAGGATCTGAAAGCTTGCCAGCATGGTTTGGCAATTACTTCTGTTGCTGGAAAAAACATGGGAAGGCCAGTTTTTGTCTAGCATACAAGACCTTGAAGAGTTTCCAGCTGCACAAGACTTTGATTTAATGCAATATTTAGGAAATAACAGAGCATTTTGAATTATTCTGTTGAGTATTTCTGGTGGAAACTCTAATTCTGGTTTTAGCTATGTATATCAATGCTATAAAAAACACTTATTCCAAATTAGGGAAATACTAGCAGATCAATAAGAATATTTATACCATAAAGCCTATGATGATGATAAAGTGCTCAGACCTTTAATGAAGTTGTTTATTTTGAAGGGCTATTCTCCTTTGTATAACAATGAGAAGAACAGCATTATGGCAAAGACTTGAACCTGAATCTCTCTACACAGGCAAGTTCTGTGACTTCCTGAGCCATTTCCCTCTCTTTGGAGGATGGTTGTTATATAGTGTAAATAGTTGGAAATGTAAAGACTGCAAGATACCTCTGCATGCTCCCTAATTATCTGATAAATTCTCAAACAAAGAAAATAAATTTATTAAGAGACAAGTTGTCCAGTGTTTTGGGAACTCAACAGATGTAGGAACTCAGTGTTCATATTCTGTCTCAGTCCAGCATGGAATAAAAATTCAGGTCTTCTGCTTTTTTTAGGAAGTGTTTGAGGAGTAAGGGTGGAAAGCAATGAAACTCTGAAGTCATTTTATGTTATGTAAAACTGTATGTTAAGCTGGATATCATCAGTCATAGAAAAATACTTGGCTTCCCCTGAGGGAGTCCTCCTCCCCACTCTGTCTGCCACAGTTGAACAGGGAATACAACCCTCTACTGTCTTAAGAAAACACCTTCTTTGCTTTCATTTCCTTTTATTTAAAATTACTTATAACTGAAGAGAAAAATTTGTTGTACAACAAGTTGAAGAAAACACTTAATTCAACAACATTAAAAAAATTATTTTCTGAAAATGCCACAAAATCAGTTTCTTTTCTCACTTGTATCTGAACAAAAGCACTTAAAGATATTATACAAAAAAGCCTAGTGCTAGGTTTGCCCTAACATGGAATAGGACATTTCTAAATGCATTGACATTTTTGTGGGACAGGAAAGCCGCTTCTATCCAGCTAAAGAGGAACCATGACCGGCAGCTCACACTCAGCGTGGGTGGGGCCCAGGGCGGCGGATGCAGTTTAAAAGCCAGTGCGCC
>NW_010533450.1:0-1073 GCF_000687285.1 Phaethon lepturus
ATCCCCACTTGGAGAAGATGCCGATATTTAATTTAAACCAGCGATTTGCTCTTGGAGGTGGTTATCGCCACCTCTGCCATCTTTCTCCAAACCTTTCCCAGCGTCTCCTGGGATGGGAGATCATCTCGGCATCACCTTTTTGAGGATTGCTCATGACACGGGTTCACCAGGGCTGTGCAAACAGCAGAAAGACCTTTTCTTCCTCGGTCTTGCCAAGCAATAACAGAGGAAGACTGCTTTGGGATGAAGAAAGAGGTCAGGATTTGTCTAAGCACTGGGGAGACAACCCAAGCACGGTGGTGGCCCTGCTCCAGGACGCTGGAGGATGCGGCCACGTGGGCTTGTGCCCCATGCTGGAAGGGGGACGTGGGCACCTGGGATGGGGCGGTGGATGGTGACAGCCACAAAATCACCCTCACTCCATGATCTCGTTGGCTTCAGTCGTGCTGCTGCTCCCCGGATTTTGGGAGGGAAGATTCGGGCTGGCCAAAGCAGCCGGGTGATGCCTGGTGTGGGTTCCCTGCCTCCTCCTAAAAGTCCCACCACTGCTGGAAATGAGACCCAGGAGCTCCTGCCACCTCCATCCCTGCTGCAGCGAGCGGCCGACGGTCGGTCTCACTTGGCCGGGGAGGGATGGAGACGGAGACGAGGATGGAGGAGGGGGAGGAACTGGTGAGCTCCCACCTCCGGGAGAGCTCAGCTCCAGAAACACAAGGGATTCCTTTGAAATATTTCCAGAGGGTTAATTGCCTCCCCTCCATCACAGCGAGCTGCTGGAGCAGCACGTGTTCTCGCTGCTGGGTCAGGTGCCCTCCCACGGGGCCCGTGGCCTTTGCAAGCTCCTGGCCCCGTTTGCTGTTGGTGAAATGAAAAAGATGCCCTTCCTTCAATTAATCCAGACATCTTCTCCCTCTCCCCTCGAGGCACAATAGCGGCTCCAACATCACAAATGATTTAGGAGCGAAGCCGGATGAAGATGAAGCCGATGGATGGCAATTTTCTGTTTGGGCTGATGTCTTCCTGCCAGGGATTTTTGGGAACAAATGCATTTATCCTCATTCAAAAACAAAACA
>NW_010533451.1:0-2087 GCF_000687285.1 Phaethon lepturus
CCACCTGGTGTGCAGAGAGCTGAAAAACACAGAGCCGAGATATTTGCTTTCATTCCAAATCTGCACAGAGCTGGGTGCTAGGTGGTAGGCCCACAAAGCCAGCACACCTCAGTTAACACACAGAAAGTATTTATACACTTCAAGCAACAGTTATCAGTATTTTTAAAAAATTGGCTCCATTACCCTTGTTCCCATTGGTTCTTATAAGCCTTGTCTCCACTTAAAGTCACAGCATCCTTCTTTTTTCCTAGGCATGCTCAGTGAGGAAGGGGCTTTTGTGAGGAGGGAGCTTTCCCCGCCCAGGGGCAGGTTTCTATTATACAAATTAGATGTTAATTAGGATGGTTCACTCAAGGTTCAGTAGTTGTGTTTCTTTTGTGATTATCTTGCTCCTTCCCTCAAGGTTGCACCTTGTCAACTGCTCACAGAGACTAAACAATACCCCCAGCTTCATTCCTTGCATACCTTCAACAGTGTGGGGTCCTTCATGGGCTGCAGCGTGGATATCTGCTCCACCATGGACCTCCCTGGGCTGCAGGGAGACGATCTGCATCACCATGGTCCTTTCCACGTGCTGCAGGGGAATCTCTGCTCTGTCACCTGGAGCACCTCCTCCCCCTCCTTCTTCACTGACCTTGGTGCCTGCAGAGTTGTTTGTCTTACATTTTCTCATTCCTTACCCTTTCTTAAATATGTTATCATCACAGAGCCTGTATGTAGTGGATGAATCTTTTTCTCCAGCATTGCACCTGCAGTTGGAAGAGAGCTGTGGATTGCAAGAAAATAATGTCAAGTTACTCAAAAGAGTTGTAGATTATGTAAGTGTCCCTGTAGCAATTTAAATATATAATTTCCTTTTATTTTGAACAATGAATCAAGTGTGTATGGGTAGAGTGGTTTGTTGGGTAACTTACTGGAATGTCTTGCTGCTGACTCAGAAACTGTTTCTTTGCTATCTATAGGGCTATATTAAATGCAACTGTCGTGCATTAACTTTGACTTTTTTGCCCTTTCTCAAATATGTTTTCACAGAGGTGCCACCAGTTTTGCTGATTGGCTTGGCTTTGGCCTGTGTTGGGTCCACTGCTGAGCCAGCTGGAACTGTCTGTGTCCAGCACAGGGCAGCCCCTGGCCACTTCTCACAGAGGCCCCTTGCAGCCCCCCCTCCCCTACCAAAACCTTGTCATGTATATCCAGTACAGCTGATGTCTGAGACAAATGAAAGATCCTATGGGGCAGGTCAGTAGGAGACAACACAATTAAAAAAGGATTAATGAACCCAGATTTAGTGGTCAAGAAGATGAAGAAGTAGTTGTATTTAAGCAGTAAACCATGAAGACTGAATTGTTCCTGCACTCTTGAAAAATCTAACTGTCATGAGATCAGCAGAATCCACAGTAACTAGGGTAAAGGTAAAGGAGGCAAGGGGAGACCGCGACCACCGACTCAATTGAGGGACTATGCAAATTATCCCCCCACTCTTTCTAGGAGCATGCATGATAATTTAAATATGTGCAACCAACAATAAGCAATGTGGTAATTACTAGCCAATGAATGTAAACTTGGGAGCATTCTCTATTGTTTTCGTTAATCGTGTAACAGGATAAATATGTGGTGATTCCTTTGTGTGGTGTGCTAGCTTTGTGGAATACCACCTAGCACCCATATCTGTGCAAATATGCTTTAAATAAAATACCTCAATTCTGTGTGTATATTGGAGTGTTGCACATCGGGTATACGATCCCCCTTTTGGGACAACAATACTACCCACCTATAGCTGATAAAAATTAACTAGTATTGAGGGCAAATTAAAAGAAAGACCTGTTCCATTTCAAGGAATTACATTTATAAATTCAGTTTATTATGACATATCAATTGTAAAAAACTTGTAAACAAAAATAATAAAGTAGAAATAAACTAAACAGAAAAAAGACTGAAATGAAGGAATAACATTTCTTACATTACAGAAATTATGTAGGAACCCATCAAATTTGAGAGCAACGTCAGTATGACATAGCTTGTTGGAAATTTCCCACATGTTCTTTACAAAGCAGAGTCACAGAATCAAAGAATCACTAGGTTGGAAA
>NW_010533452.1:0-259 GCF_000687285.1 Phaethon lepturus
GCACTCCCTCGCTCTGTGGAGAACCTTCCCCTCGGGAGACTCATCAGCCGCAGATCATCGTCCCCATCCCCGCTGTCAGGGCTAAGCCACGTCCCTCCCCGGAGCCCCAAGTGCTGGGGGCTCTGGGCAGCCCCCACCCGCCTTTCATCCCCAGCGGAGGATGAGGGCGATGACAGCACTCAGGGCTCCTGCAGCGCAGACAGGTTTCGGGCTAAATGGCCCCGAGACAGCAGGAGGCTGATTTCCTCTCTTTTCCTCG
>NW_010533452.1:282-13508 GCF_000687285.1 Phaethon lepturus
GCTGCCCACAATTTGAGGGCCATTACAATTAGGGGCCAGGCTGTGACTGGAGTGATTTAACAGGCTCCTGGAAAGAGCCTTTCATACTTGTTATAATTTTTTTTTTCTTTACAGAAACTCTCGATTCTCATGATGCGGATGAGCTCGTCCATCAGGTTTCCCCACCCTGCGAGGTGTTTACCATGAACTTCCTGCACCAAGAGCTTGCAAGGATGGAACTAGCCCAAAAATACCTTGAGGATGAGGAGTTTCGAGCAGCAGAGCGGATCATGGGGAACGGATGATGCCCTTTGGAAAATGCTCTTTCAGAAAAAAGACAAAGTGATTAGAACACTGGATTTAAGGTATTTTTATTTTAGTGTTCCATGAAACCAAAAGGCATTTAAAAACAAATAGGTACCCAGGCTAAAAGCAGACAGTATAAACAGGGAAAAATACATTCAGATCCTTCAATAATAAAACAATACATTTGATTCTTAAAGTCCTTAAAGTCAAGGCAAAGCACCTTGCTGGACATAAAATGCCAGTCCCCTTACGCCCAAGAAAGGCTTTAACTAGTATTGCCAATAAAAGACGGAGGTACAAGGTTTGTGCGATGCTTTCACAGCCATGGAAGTCGACGCGTAGCTGGTGCAGGACCGTGGCCCCGCAGCAGCGCCCGTGCTGCCCTGGCAGGAGCCTCCCACACCTGCCACCACTGGAGAGAACAACCCCAGGGGCAAAAGCCAGACACAACCAAGGGTCCACCTCAGCAGACACAGCTGTAACTGGCAAAAAACGCTGCCAGGAGAGGACAGTGCAACTTTTAAGGCTCCATCTCTAAGGAGACCGCTAAGAGCACGGATTACCACCTTGTTTCTGTGTACATAGCATTCTTGCCAAAAGGAATGCACATTATCCAAACTTCATAAAAATCCATACTCCAAAAGCATCGCACACAGCACCACAGTGCCTTCAGCAGCCAGTGACTCAGTAGTACCCATATTGTTTTAAAATGAGCAAAAAGCAAGAGCCCAGTCTTGCTTCCCATGTGTCCAGTTATGACTACCGACAATACAAATTTTTTTTGAACCGTTAAGCCACCATTCAAAGGCACAACTGGTTTTTCTGACTCTCTGACCTAGAACATCAGAAAGCTGTGGAATAAAGTCAAGAAGACAAGTCTATTAGTGAGGTATAGACAACTGCTTCTTTCCAGAGATCCACTGAGGCACAAGGAGGAAGCAAATTAATCCTTCATCTTCCTCACTATTTCAAGGCACGAGAAGCAGCAGCAGTTTTCAGTAAGACCAACCAGTACCACTCAAAATTAAAACCATCAGCCAAGAGCTGAAGATGCCGCTAAGACCTTCTGCATTTCAGACCCTTCATTCACAGAAGAGGGTACAATAGAAAAGACATAACCCCTTCACCGAAGACATCTGCTCAAATAAAAATAGAACAGAAAAAAGTACCTGAAATCTTAGAAGACTCTTAATGCTTAAGGTTTGTTTCAACTCGAGCTTCCTGTGAAGGACAGCTCTGTCAGAAAAGCTCCACACTTTGGTAGTTAGACAGTTTACAGTAAAAGAAGTGTAATTAACAGCATTTTTTGAATCTTCCAATAAATGTATACATCTCTAGGCAAATATATTAAACTACTCTTCACTACAAAAATACAGTATTTGAGAAGTCTCCAGTAGTTTTCAGTGTTTTCTGAAAATAGTAGCAGATTACTAACAGGTTGATAGACAATCCAACTGGTCTAGTCCCTCAATAAAGTGCTTTGCTGTAGAAAAATTGAGTTAGAAATTCACCCCTTTCAACCTAAGCCAGGAATGACCCAACAGACCCTTTCAACTTCTGAAGGTAGGAGCGTTTGCTTTGGTCCTCTGCCACCCACTCTTTTGGTAGTTCAATTTTCTTCTAAGCCTTTTATGGTCTCTTGCAATCCCAATAAATCCCAGAGCTGCAAAGAGGCATCTGATTTTTTTGATCTTTGACAAGAGCTCGCTAGAAAAAGTCACATTTAGTTTCTCAGTGGAGGAAGCCTGGTGTCATGGCTGCTCAATAGCGCTGTGCTGTTACTTGCTGTCTGATGAGACGGGGAGGAGAACATATCTGTCTCTATCAGCTGCAAAGCAGCCACACATTAAGGAAGCAGACTGAGAGGTATCGATTGTCTAGCAAAACCAGTGCTTTCTCAGCTACATAAAATCTTCATTCTGTTCTGAGCATCAAGTCACAAAGAAAAACAAATCGGATTTGAGCACTAGCTCAAATCCCCGGGGGAGGGCGATTTGGTTCCTCTCTTGGCTATATAAAGAATGCACTAAAGGTGGTGTAAGACTGATGACCTTTGAAGGTTGTTCCAAGGTAAAGCCCCAGTTCCAGAATCCAATGTATTTAAATTTAATAATCTGCAGTGACGTAAAAGGAAAATTGTCACAGAACTCCCATACAGCAAGAGACACGGGGCACACACATGTCCTGTGAAATCCACACCTATTTAAGACTACGGGACAAGCCTCCCTTGTTTGAATGACCTTCAAAACAGGAATTCGAAGTCTGTAAGAGACCAGCTTCTAATTTAAAATGCACCTTCAGCCCAAATTCATTACTGCCATTCCTATGGTAGACAAACGCACCATGACATCTCAGTGTTTCCTGTACCAAAAAAACCCTTGTAAGCCTTCCCCTTGGAGAACTGCTTTGAAACAATATGTACCTTATGAGATGAACTAAGCTTTGCATCTTCCTTTACAATCTAAGGTTTAACTTGCAATTGACTTTTAGGGCATTAATTACAGCCCTGGTCTGAAGCACACACCTTTGGACTTCTCCAGTATAGTTATTAATTTTTTTTTTTTAAAAGCAATCAAATCCTCAAGCTCTACTGTACAATATTTTATATTGCACTACAACTTAACAAATGGAAAGAAGAGTAATTGATCTATGAAAGCTGCTACAAACAAAACCATGAGAAAAAAACCCACCTTCGTAAAGGATCATCAGTGCCTTGCTGGCAAGCAAAACACATCAAAAACCCTTCATCCCTCCTATCGCAGTCAGCCTTTGGATTAGATGCCTGAACACATTTTCCCAAATAATGGAAAGAAACCGAAAAATAAGTATTATAAGTTGACTCCACTTCTGGACTCCATATACAAGACCTGATGTAACTACTAATCAAACTGAGAATTGCTCAAGGCAGAAACAGGAAAGAGGTCATTTTCTCTGGGCAGCACAACTGGTACCACCTACTTCACATCGCCTCCTTATTAATCAAACACTGACGGGAATTCAGTCCTTTGTTCAACCAACATCCCGAGAGCTTTTACATCTTTCCAGCTTTTTTGTTTCCAGTCGTTGAAACACGAAGAATGTTTGGGGTTTCTTCCATGACTCTGACAAGCAAATTATCGATGTAGTCTTCAAGCTCACGCACCTGGAGATCTTTCTTGGTAATTGTATCCTTCTGTTTCAAGACCAGCTGGATCAGCTCATCGTGTGTTAGCTGAGCATAAGCATAGGCAGGATCTGAAGGATCATATTTCTTCGAGAAAGCAGAAAGGCAGGGTCATTACAGACATACAGGCATTTCAAAATAACAGCAGGACGGTATCTGGTAGCTGGCTTGGGGGATTTAAAGCACCAATGAACAACTTTACACACAGCTTTTGCAGAACCACGGCTGCTCTTCAAAAGCACTACTGTGCTTTGTACCTTTTCAAAAATAGGTTCCATCCAAACGACATTTCACAACACGAGTAGTTAGCACTTTGGGATCAAGAAGAGCAGGTTGCTCAGAGCTTAGCTGCACAATGGCCAAGGCACTAACAAGAACAGGGAGAGGCTGACAAGCCAGGCCAGGCAAGCTTTCTCCTACAAAGCACCTGTTGGTCCATTAGCAAACCTAGCCTGGAAAAATTAATCCAAAACATTATCTACTCATGCACTTCCAGATTGCGGAGTAGCTTTTTGAAAGTATTTGGAGGATAAAAGAGCAACTGCCTCAGCGTGGGTGCTACTTATGGCACAGCAACACAATTTATAGAGCTTAGGCAGTCTTCTCCAGAACAGAAAACAGGCTCAGAGCGAGCAATTATGGACAGTAACCAGGCCATCGGCTTTACCATAAAATCTCTGCATAACATCAGTTCTGTAATTCAACTCTGCTGCAGTTGACACTGAAAGAATGTCATGCTGGCTCCAGGCAGCAGCCCACCCAGCTTAGCAAAGATGCGTGGAAGTTACAGCCATGCACCATCAACTACCATCATATATAGATGGGACAGCTATCATTTAAAACGTTGCAAAGACTAGGAAAGCCTAATTCAGATTAAACAGCAAGAAACACCCACCCAGGCCTTTGTCATTTCCCTCTTACAGTAGTTATCACTGTGAAAACACATCACAACACAGCTTCTCCAAAAAGTCGGCTTTTAACCCTAAAGCAAACTTGACAGGTACTTAGCAGCTTCTGCCAATTCTTGCAGCTACCTTCTCAAACAACAAACCAGAATGCCAGCCCCGGCTTTTCTTTCGCAGGGAGCGTGCATACAACAGGCTCGTGTGACTACATCAAGCATAATTTCTTACGTGGAATCAGAGCACCACACCAGAATACTAATTACAAGTTTTCAACTCATTCAAAATAGCAACATGTCAGTTTGGATCATCTAGCTCGCATTTTCTTCTTTCCCGCTTACACCAGAAGGAGGCACTAGTTATTTTGGTGCTAACTTCATTTTCCCCAAAACACCCTTAGAGACAGTAACGGTACCCAGGGTTTTTCCCCACTGATCCAGAGACACTTCCATCCATTCTGATCAACATGACTTTTCAACTACACCTCAAGCCTGAAGGTCTCTTTTGAGGCCAAGATTATGCAAAAAGCTCCTTTAAATGTGAGTGATTATGAAAGCTGCACAGCTATGCTTTTAGGGAGCAGCCGTGCTTTAATGGCAGGCAGCTGGTCTCTCAACCTGCACAGCATATTAATGCAACACATTACAAGGCAACAGCCACCCTGAGGTTACTTTTTCCCACCTTCTCGGCTTTAAGAGCCACGTACTTATTTCAGGTGAAAAGGAGCTTTGGGGACTCATCACATCTGAAAATAAACTGTGACTAATTTGTCCGATCTCGGTGCAGCTCCAAGTTACGCAGCTCCCACACGTCACTAACAGGACTGTCTTCCAGGGGCAGCACCGCCCGTGACTCACCCGTCGCTCCCGTCACAGCCGCCTCGCGGCTCAGACACATCCCGCTCACCGCCGGGGAGTCAGGCAGCACGCCGCACCCCTCTCCACTGAGAATCCCCGCCGCAAACAAGAGGCACTAACTCTATTATAGATCAGTTTGCATGAAAAAAAAAAAAATTAAAGACTGTCCCCACCTTTGGTGACAGACACAAAGAAAGTTTATGCACCCCACGGTCTAATAACCACTGTTCTTTTTCTGCTCAGGATATATGAGATACGAGCCTAAGCAAACTACCTTGAATACACAAACTCTGTTCAATTTACTGCTTAAGCTTTGGTTTAAAGTGCCACTTTCCTCCATACCTTCACATTCATCTCGAACAGCTTTTCATTCATAGTGCTGATGACATTCAGGTTTTTACTTTGAGGCTTGTTTGCTGTGGCATTCATTGGCTTCACCGGATGGAGTCTGTAACATTAAAATAGGCTCATGTTATTTAGGCAGTACATACACCACCACCACTACATAGATCTTCAGACTGAAAGCAAATATAGCAAGAAATCAGGGAAAACTCCTACCCTTCTCTATCTCCAGAGATAAGAGATCCAGCTTTGGGAAGACAAGGCATTTCTGTCTAAGCCATAGAATTTTTATAAGCACACTGCAGTTCTCCTTCCACTATCTTTACTGACTTAAGGCACTGGAGATAAAAAAGCAGTAACAAGGGAAATACATCCTGAATAGTATGTCACAAAAGAAAAGGCAGGTGGGTCTACACGAGAAGGCAGTACACAGCAGCAGTTACTCTGATCTATCACACACTAGTATTTAAGCCTGACTTTCCTAACAATTTCCCAACATATTTCTGGTTC
Organism: Phaethon lepturus; assembly: GCF_000687285.1. Lineage (NCBI taxonomy): Eukaryota > Metazoa > Chordata > Aves > Phaethontiformes > Phaethontidae > Phaethon > Phaethon lepturus. The sequence continues at coordinate 6,342 of NW_010533452.1, forward strand.
TTGCAACGTTATCAAATACTTCTATACTATCCTGGGACAAGCATGTATTATGCCTTTTCCGATCTGAATTTATGCCATAAGCTGCCAAAAACTGCTATCTTCACATGCTCAGGGAGGATTTATATTGCTAGTTTTAATACAGGAAGAAAATTTTACTTGTATCTCAGCAAATGCCAGCCCAGAAGTGTCCTAGACCCTAGGTGGAGTTCTGCAGATAAAGTACTGAGGGCTGACAGGTCAGCAGCACCGTTCCTTGGGCCACAGTAGCCCAGCAGGCAGCAGGAGCTGCCGACAACTCCGGAAAGCAGCCACACATTCTTGGGAGAGAGAGGCTTTAGCTGCATCGCTTGCTGTGATTCACTTGGAGGCTCAGGAGCCCAGTTTGGCCAGGAAAGGAAGCATCCCAATTTATCAGGCTTCCTGTGACCATTCTCCCATTTCTGAAAAATTAATCAATTCCAGTCCATTTCCCCAATTTGATGAAATGACCCTATTTTTTAAACTGCCACCAGGTTTCCCTAACAGTTTTCCTAAGAGGCAGCACTGTGATGAATGGCAGGTCCCCTCGAGTGCTCTGGGCATCCTTAGTAGCCGTACAGATTTATCTGGTGCTGGCAATGATACTGTGCTGGCATAACCGGACCCAGGCCCCAATAAACCCACGGGCCAGAGGAAGTTAAGGCTGTACAATGTCACATCACTGCAAAGAGCAGTAAATTCTTGCAGCTGGAGAGACAGATCTGCGCTCACAGGAAGAAAAAGCAAGGCTCACATCAGCACTGAGATACTTTCTGTGTATTTCCCATATTCTCTCACCTGTGCTTAGGAGACACAGTTTCACCACTCTGCTGAGTTTGGTTAGGATATGTGTCAGAGGGTGAAACCCATGCCTGAAGAAGCTTCTTCTTGCCAGAATTTCCTGCTTTATCTGCGAAGCCCTCGGCTGTTGGCTTTTTCGGAGACTCTGCTCTATGACTTGGGGTATCAGAGGGGAGAGAATGAGAGGAAGAGTAGGGCTGGGAAGGACTTGACAGGGAGGAAGAGGAAACAGAAGGCTCAAAGAAGTCACACTCTGCACACTCCTCAACACCTGCACTTATTTTCAGTTCTTGTTTCTCAAAATAACTATTACGCTCCCTGGAATGAGACGTCATACCTAAGCCTGAGTCAGCTACCTGGTTATTGACACTGTGAACATCCACTCTGGCAGGCAGCACGGGTGGTTTGCTTGGCTTATAAGCACCAGCAGCACTTCCTCCTCCTGGAGCGGCCAGGGTTACCTGGGCTGCAGCAGAGCTGTCGGGGTGCTCTTTCAGTTCTTCACACAAAGGCATTAAATCTAGAGACTGCTTTCCAGTCTCCAAAACATTTTTATCACCTGCAGTGACACCACAGTTCTCCTGACAGTCTCCCAGCAGCTCATCATCAGAGCCTCCCTCCGGAATAACTGGAAGACCAGCTAGTTTTGAACCACGGGCTCCGGTAACGGGAATGGCAGACTTTAGATTTGTAAGGCAGTCCAATAAATCATCGTCACCTTCATTTTTTAAATGCCTATTATAGCTGTCATCTCTGAGCATCACCGGTGGAGTGATAATCTTTAATGAGCCACTTTGAGGGACGCACCCACGAGCATCTGAGGCTTCATCATTAGGTAATGGGAGTCCAGGCGCTGATTTTTCAACATCGCCTGAAGAAGGCAGATCACCACTTAACTCATCAGCCTGAGAAACCGGTGGGCACTTTTTCAGCATTAACAACAGCCGTGGTGCTGGCTTTGGAGTGACTAACACCCCACTGCCAGCCCTCCCTACATCAGCTTCCCGAGGGGATAGCGTGCAAGCTCCCAGGGTTGGTCTGGCAGATCCTACTTGAGAAAACAAGTCATTTTTATCAAGCGGAGTAGCTTGGGCCTCTAATGCAGGGGCACATTCTTCTTGTCTCTTTTCACCAAAGATGATCTGCTGCTCATTCAGTTCACTCTCAAGGGAAGGTGGCTGCTCAGCACCGATCTCCGTCAAGAGGCTACTACTACATGTAGAGAGAGATGCAAAGCATTTGCTGTCCTTTGTGCAGGGATTTGTATTTCCAGCACCTAGAGCCACGCTGCCCTGAACAGCAGTCTCGCTGTTGAGCATGGGACCTATGCTGTCACTCAGGAGGTCTGACCATGGGTAGCACCCTGATTCCAGTTCGCAAGCTAACCCTGCTCTTTCCCCTGTTGCATCTGAACCTGCCAATAACATTCCACTGAAATCAGAGTGCTGCTTTTCATGTTCCTGCCCACCCAAATCCTCATCACCTGATGTAACACCCTCTGAATCATCAAGGAGAAAGGACACAGATTTCCTGCTGCCTAGCTTACTACTTTTCAAAGAAGTCTCAACCTGAAGCTGGGGAGATTCACACTGCTTCTTTGGAACCAGACCAGGGCTGTCAGAAAGGGTGCTGAGAGGGTGTGATACAGCTTTGACGTTACTAGTTAAAGCCACATCTGAAGAGCTCCCTAAAGCATTGGGACCAGAGCGTTTCAGCTCAGCAGGGTGTTCTGCTGAGCAACATTCTTCATCACAAGGGAGGCAGAAAGGGGAAGAACTAGCAACAGCTTTGAAACCTGGCGCATCTGCTTCCCACCCAAGCTTGGATACAAAGGGATTATTGCCATTAAAATGACAATCAGAGGGGAGAGAAGGCGCGGGTGGCTGAAAGAGGCCCCAGGAAGCCCATTTATCAGAGCTTTCAGGACAGTGGCCCCATGAGCTCTGCCCCCATTCAGAAGCAAAAGGATTATTACCACTACCAGAGACCTGCCCAGGAAGAGAAGCTTTGGGAACGGAGGCTGCAAGATGATGGGACGAAGGGAAACGGGCAATGCCTTCAGGATCCAGGGCTGCGGATGCCCTGCCGCACTCAGAAGCAAAGGGGTTCTTGCCATTCAAAAGCTCTGCAGCAAAAGGAGGAGAAGTAATAGATGCAGGAGAACTAGTAATGGTTTCAGAGTCTGACACTTTGACTTTTTGTCCCTTTTTAGAAATAAAAGGATTATTTTCACTGCTGATACGGTGTACAGAAAGAAAAGCAGGAAGGGAATCAGGTGCAAGAGTAGGAAGTGTGGCTTTGGTTTCCTCCTCTGAAGACACGCCCGGTCTGCAAAAAGGGACAAAAAACTCGCATGTCACTTGCGGATGCAACATGAGGCAGGAACAGACAAGCTTTAGCACCAGACTCCATCAACTCCTAACACTGGAGATGAATTATACTTGCAGAAGACCTCAGAGCCTATCTGATAGACTTTACGTACTTAAACTTGTCTTTACAAAGCACGGCATTTATGTCAGAGCACTTCTGCTGTAGAGTTTGCACAGGTTCCTGCAGTGGCTGCTTTTAAGCACTATCTCATCTTTTGCACCCCAAGCAATTTTATTAGTATGTAAGACACTTCATATGCAAGACTTTTGAACATGAAAAGCACTGAAAGTAAGAAGTTAGAGACAGACACAAAACATAGCCTTATTAGGACACACCCATATATATAAAAAAACACAGTGGGGTTTTTTTTTATATATATATATTAAAAAAAAAAATACATGAAGGATAAAGGAGCAGAATTTCCGAAAAAGCCTTGTGTACAAATTCACACAAATGTCCTTCATGCTGTGAACAATGCCAGAAGCAGAAGGGCTCCAAGATTAACACTTCTGAAGACCACAGCCAAATACAGGAGAGAAAAGTAGAGTTGTGAGAACTGGTATTTCAGCCCCTGGGTACGTTCCAAGCCACACAGCTCAGAAGAATGTTAGTTTTTGCAAAAGATCCAGCAAGAAAAATCACCCCTACAGTACCTGCAAAGACGCCTGCACTCAGAGAACCACTATTTCGGCATCGCTTATAAGGAACATCCCTGTATCAATCTCTTTTTCATACCGAGAAATAACGCAGAATTATTATTTGTTATCAAAGGGCCCAATGGCCAGCTTAAAACCACCAGGTAGCCTGCAGAGCAACACGCTTCTGCTGCCCGCAGGACGCCAGGTTGAGAAGCGCTGCTCCGTGGCAGGAAGCAGCCTAGTTAAAGCCTGCCACCACTGCTGCACATCGCTATTTATGTCACCTCTGAAGCACACACGACCGACCTGGGCTTGACAGCTTTGGTCTTTGCCGGCACAGCAGCTTTTTCAGGTTTCCGTTCTTCCTCGAAAGGGTTGAGCGGCTGCTTATTTGTGAAGACGTCTTCTGCACAGTGATTGTCTTCTGAAGGATTCCCTCTGCTCAAATCTGCTTGAAGTTCAAGGCGTTTGGCCTCTTGTTCGCTCTTCTCTTCCGGAATTTTGTTTTCCTCAAGCTGCAAGGTCCTGTCGGGAATATTCTCAGTATCAGTGGTCTTCACTGCTTCCTTCTTCCCAGTGACCAGAGAGAGCAAGGCAGACTTTTTGTGGTCTGGTTTTTTGGTCTCTTTAATAACCTCGACAGTTGGAGGAACGCTGGTTTCTGGGTATTCTTCACTGCTGAGCAATTTGTATGATGGCAAAGTCATAGATTTAAAGGTCTCCAAGGATGCAGACCCAGAGAAAGCATGACTGGGAGATGTTCTTCCCGTCTCTTCAGGTCCTTTAGTAGATCTGGAAGACAGGTTCTCTTCTGAAGCAAAGTGCTGCTTCCTCCTGAAGTTGTGAGGAGAGGGGGAAGAAGCTGGAGTGTTGTCCTTTGTCCTGCTTTCTTCCATATAAATGTGACTGCCATTGATACACAGACTAGACTTGGAAATGGGATCGCTTTTGGATTTAAGGCCACTAAATAAAGAGAGCCCTTCTTTCTTGGCGTGGCTAGTGGTTACTTGGTTTAGTTGCCTGCTGTCCAAAGCTGCTGTTTTACGAGATTTAAATACAGGAGAAGGAGAGGATATCTCTTCCAGGGCATCTCCAAAGGCTTCTGGAAAAAATAAACAAGGAGAAATTCAAGATGCAAGAACATTCTTTCCTCTGGCACTCACTACTGACAACCTCAGTGCTTCACAGTCATTGATGGATTGCAGCAACAGAACCATCACAAGGGTGACCACACCAGCCCCTTCCAAACCTCTGGGTCCTCTACCACTGCCAGCCCTCAGCATTGAATGGCATGCACCGATCAGTGACCTAAAACCACCACAGATCACCTACTGTGAAGCTGCACCGCCACCACGCTCGCGCAGCCCCAGTTTCTATGCTGCCCCAAGGTAAGCTTAGCCGTGAGCGTCTAACGTCCTATGTGCATACCCACCACCACGGACAGAAGTGACTTTCTATGGATTCGTTCAGTAAGAATTTAACTAGTACTCTGAAAAGTGTGAAAAGTGCAAGCAACACCTTTGGAAAAAGGTTTTGTGCTTCACCAGTGCAGTGAGTGCCCATACTCACTCTCTGAGACTGGAGAGGTCTCAGACTCCTCATCATCCCATTGCGACTGGAAATCGCTGGGCCGAAGCCGAACCCTCTCAGTGACAGGCTGCTGCGTCGGTAGGACTGACATGGACTGGGAGAGGGAAGTCTTCTGCAGGCCAGGTTTGGAAAACAGAGTTTTAAACTTTGACTTCTTCTTTTCCTTCTCAACTGACTCATCTTCACTGTCAGCGGGGGAATGAGTTGTGCTGGGAATGATTGCCGACGACGTATCGGAAAGGCCACTGCTCCTCTTCCCCTTGAGCTTGTCTTTGAGCTTGCCAAAGGGAGAGCGAGACTTGTCTTTGACAGACAGATCAAACATACTGGCTGTCATGTTGCTCCTCATAAACTGGATATCCACTTCAATCTCACCTCTCTCCTTTTCTTTTTTCCCTGGTTTGGAGCGAAGCTTGTACCATCTGCAGAAATAAGGAGATTTCTTTTACAAACAAGTTCTTGAGAGGCACAGGTAATTTAGAACAACAGGGGGTGTTTAGGTTTTAAAAAACAAATAAGCCTACAGTGTAGAAAAAAAAAAGAAAAGCCTTTAATCTTACAACTATGTCATAATCATGCCGCCCAGGTGCCAAGGAAAATATTTCTTATCGTAAATAGAAAGTTATTAGTAAAATTTGTTTTAAAACCCAGACGAGGAAGGGTTAAGAAGAAAAAAAAAGAAACACAACATGGAAATCCTGTATTTCACTCTCTTCTGTGCTTTTATCTGTCTTCCCGAAAGAAATCCACAGAGGCGAGGACTTTGAAGTGGCTACAAAAGAAGCAGCCTCAGAGAGCTGAAACCGGTACCAGAGAGCTTGCACACACGCCTCACACCCTCATACCTTTCATTCCAGCTTCTTTTCAGTTGCTATCTTAATGCCTCTTAAGCTAAGGAACCCCTAATCAACACAGCGAGAGCCAAACCAAGCCTTACAGACCGTCTGGGGATTTCCACTCACCTCTGCGAGCTCGAGCGCGTGACTGGAGTGTGCCAGGAAGGACGTTCGTTACAGACAGAACCTTAGCCCGTTTCTGAAACGCAGCTCCAGAATATTAAGCACTGTGTATTAAATGGTGTGCTCAGGGTATCCTAAACTGCAAAACCACCATCTGCATGCCGCTGTCACACGTGCTCAATTACCGCTCAGTAACATCAAACCACGTTAGGGCTGGCAAAGAAAACTATCAGCACTGTGCACCGATAGTATTTTGTCTGTTGCTGGAGCCACAGACTTCCCGACGCCATAGGACCAACAGGAAAGGCTGCCTGGAAAACGCCGGCTTCTTCCTCCTCGCCAGCCAGTACGGGAAAATAAAGGAAGTGAACAGAGCATGCAAATCTGCCTCTCCATCAAATTTACACTTCATTCCTTTGAAGGTGCACTGGAAACAATGAAAGAGAATAGGAAAAGGCAATTTGCTTCGGAGAAAATTCAAAACTAATGAGCATTAACTCAAGGAGATGAATTCAGAAATCTGCTACAGAGAACCACATTAGAGGGAAACAAACGCTCAAGCGCCACGCTAGATGTTCAGACCTGAAGGTATAAGACACCAGCACCAGGGAAGGGATTTTATGAGGAGATGTTAGGCTCTGTCAGGTCCCTAAAGCTGCGGCCCCGCAGGGGCAGCAGCAAGGGAAGCACGAACCCTTTAACGCAAGCCAGCACTGGGCACTTTTGTTCTAAACCGCGTGATTTCTAGGAGCATCCTGCATTCGTACAGTGCCACAACAATTCATTCCGCG
>NW_010533452.1:13539-14674 GCF_000687285.1 Phaethon lepturus
GGAAAGAGCAGGTCCTCTTCAAAATACAAACTACGTGTTCAGCGAAAGGCAGCTTAGCGCTGAAACACGGCCGTCGCTTTGAGAAGCACACCGCTACGTCCGCCCCAGAGTGGATGGAAGTAACGTACTGACAACCTCCCCCCCAAAACTACAAAATCTGAAATCTTACTAATTTAATTTATTATATTAGTGTGCACCCGTCAATCCACATGCATTTATTTTCCAAATAAAACTGGCCCTTTACAGGTATACGTCACCACAGCAGCTAAGTGATGACAAAAGAAACAGGCTTCAAACAGAAAATTGAGGGCTGGGGGAACGCCACTAACAATTGGCAATATCAGGAGTTTTCCCAGGAGCATCAAAGCTGAGGTTTTTCCCCCCTTCTATTTTCCTTTGGCCCAGATACAAAGTAGGCAGCTCGGGAGGACCCGCGACGCTCGCCTTGCAGGGCTCGCTGACTGAAAAGTCAAAACTAACGAGGATTCACTCCGCCACGTAAACACATTAGCGCTTGACACAACCTTCGTGACAGCCATGTTATAATTAAGGCTTCACAAGCGGCGAGGGCTTTGTCAAGAACCACGACGCAGATCTCTGTTTTGGCCAAGCCGGTGTTAATACCTGGATCTGCTCAGGTGAGCGAGAAGAGGAAGGTGACTCACGGGCCACCTCAAGCCACATTACAGGGCTGCTGACTCCCAGTAAAACCCTCCCAGTAACCACCCCTGGGACCTCAGCGCACCGGCCCAGTGTTTATGTTCAAAGGAGCAAGTATGACACAGCGCTGGCACTCGGAATTAAAGGAAAAGTCTTCCAGCTCAGTCTCCTGCTGACACCAGCGAAGCCAGCCCATGTAACACTGAATTATCTACTCTTACACATGCTTAGGCTCTGCTAAGTATTTATTAAGAAAAATACATGAACAGCTGGCTGTAGCCTGCGTTCCTTCTCTGTCGGAAGGTGAAGGCATTTCGAACACGTTACGTTCCTGGGGTCAGCCCGGCTGTTCCCAGTGTACGCTGTTAGCGCTCGCGTGTCAATATTTAAAAAGTAAAGCCAGGCACGAGGCAGGACCGTCTGGAAAAGCACCGGCCACGTTTTCCCTGGGCTGGCCCGGCAGCTGCAGGTGCCG
>NW_010533452.1:14732-15061 GCF_000687285.1 Phaethon lepturus
TGGCCCCGGCAGCTGCAGGTGCCGGGCCCCCCGGCCTCTTCCAGGGGGCTGGCACCCCAGAGCCATGGGGGGCCTACCCGGCCCTCATGGGCCTGAGGGGTTCCTGTGGGGAACAGATTCCTGCCAGATCCTCACACCCCCATGGGGCATAGGGCCCCCCATGAGACACACGGGGCCCCCACCAGATTCCCCCCACCCCCCTGGGGCACAGGGGTTTCCATGAGGAACAGGGACCCCATGAGGAACTGAGGTCCCCGAACAGAACCCCAGGCCCCTGTGGGGCCCAGAGTCCCCCACATCCTTCTCCTTGGCCACCATGAGGCACATAG
>NW_010533453.1:0-9321 GCF_000687285.1 Phaethon lepturus
GAGGCTGAGGAGAGATCTTATCGCTCTCTACCCGAAAGGGGATTGTGGCGATGAGGTGTTGTTCTCTTCTCCCAACTAACTAGTGATAGGACGAGAGGAAATGGCCTCAAGTTGCGCGAGGGGTAGTTTAGATTGGATATTAGGAAAAAATTCTTCACCAAGAGGGTGGTCAAGCATTGGAAGAGGCTGCCCAGGGACGTGGTGGAGTCGCCATCTCCGGAAGTGTTTAAAAAACGTGTGGATGTGGCGCTTCAGGACATGGTTTAGGGAACATGGTGGCGCTGGATTAATGCTTGGACTTGATGATCTTGAAGGTCCTTTCCAACCTTGGTGGTTCTGTGATTCTGTGACTACCATGTGGCATCGTTTCAGGGCTTGAGTTACTTTAGAAGCAAAAACCCAAACATAATTATTACATTTACAGACAGTTTTCCCAACAAATCTCCAATATGTGAACTTTGGTACTTAATATACAGATTATGAAATAATTGGCTGGATATCAGCAAACATATGTTTTAAATGTCTTTAGTGTGAAACATATATTCCTTCAGGCATTCATATACCTTAGTATTTGGGCCTGGTATACAGCAATGTCAAATAAAGTATACCATGTGCATTATACCACTCTGCTGATGGCACCATTGATTTTCACAGAAACTTTGAATTAAAATTACATGTATTAATTACATATATATGAAAAAATATTCTCAATATTGTTGGTGACTGTCCATGATAAGAGTCTTGTATATTTGTAGACATTCTTAAAGTCTTTTTAATCAGAGAGTTAAAGTTGTCACATGTCTATTTTTCATAGACATTCTTACTATGTTCTTTATGAACATGATGCTTTTAACAGAAGGCAGAGGAGGAGCAGATAAGAAAGGCACACATCATCCAGAAAACACGTATGTACCTAGAGATATCTAAAAGACACAATGGACTGAGAAATTTGCTTCAGGAATTCAGTGTTCAGTAGCTAAAGGGTTGCATGTCTTATTTTACTAAAATCAAAAGGCAACTGATAAAAAAAAAAAATCCTACTAAAAACTTTTAAAATAGTCCTTGAAAGAAAAAACAGTTGTCTAGGGAGTATGAAATTATCCATATTAAAGAAATACAAACAGAACAGGTTTTGAGAAAGAAATCCCTGATATTTCATGCTAATATCAATAATTAGCAACTGATATCACCATCAATCTGTAATTGTCAGTGGTTAAAATAAAATTTCCCAGGAAAGATATTTCTCCACAGTGAGAAAGAGGCACATACTATCTTCTGTCTTCTGGAGCACCAGGTACTGGCAACCTTCAGAAAGTTAAAGGACTGGGTGGACAAGGCTGATGCGATATGATAGTTTCTGATCCAGTATGGGAATTCCAACTTGGTCTTTCATAATGCAGTTACACAATAAGCTGACCTTGTCAGCTTAAGACAGTCCTGTCCTTACCCTCCTTCTCCCAGTTTTCAATGTCTTGTCCTTGCTCCTGTTCAACACCCTATCATTTTTGCAGTCCATTCAGTAAACATCATATTTTTATCTGTTTTTGTAGAGAATTGGACAAAATGAATTTCTGAATCTGGTATAACTTTTCAAATTTTTAGAATAATTTATGCTTGAAGGGACCTCTGGATTTCATCTGGTCCAATTCCCTGCTCATATAAGTTATTCTGGCAGAACTCACACTGCTGCACACTGTCTGGAGAGACGATGAAGCACTACTAAGAGCTCCTGTCTAAAAAATTTTCCCTGTCAAGTTCATGTGGAGGGTCATCTTTTCTTGAAAAGACCATGCAGAAAGAACAAGGGTCTGAAATAGATCCAACATGTTAACAGTATTTCTTGTGTCTGCAAACTCAGAACTCTGTGAGCAAATTTTTCCTTCAATTTTTTTTTCCACTTGCAACTGAGTGCACTAGATAGAGAATGAGATTGATTTAAACTCCACATCCCTTGAGCACCAGCTTGGTAGCAAGGCACAAGCTGGACTTTTATTCACACACCCCCACTTCCTTCTGAGCTAGTTAGTCTGTGCTTACCCCCTACCTACATATCTGAGGTGCTCCCCGCAGGCTTGTCAATGTTAATGAGGTTGCTTTGATGGGATCTCATTAGCAACTGGTGCCCTTCGAAGTGCTAGCACTTGGAAATTGTGGCCATCAAAAAAAACAAAAAAACACTCTTTATCCTGTACTCCTCATGGATCAGAGTAAAGCAAGTGCAATATGGAATCAAATGCTATTGCTGGTTTTATCCCCTTAAACTCATGCAGACTCATTCCTTTGCTTCCACCTCGCTATGCCTTTTCTTGATTTATGGGGAGCATAACTACATAAAGTGTTGACTGAAGATGTGCTTGCTGGAGAAATTAGTATCTCAAGACCATAGTCTCATGCTGTTTATATAAATAGAAATCCAAAGTGATTCTATGAATGTAAGCAAGACTGAAATATGCCTCTTCTTTTTGACTCACTTTCTTCAGTGTTATTTCATTTTAAAACTTCTTTACAATAGATAATAAAAGAAACACTCCATTGTGTTCTTTACTCAGTGTCTTTTCCAGGCCCCATACCATGGCTCCCATTTTCATGGCAGCAGATGTTTTCTCCTTTTGATCAGATTATCTAACTACTTGTCCATCAGGTAAGGAGGTACAGGACCAACTGCCTGTAGCTGAGCATTTCTTATCAATCTACATGGAAAACCTGTACTCCCAAACACAGCAACACATTGAGAGATGCATGCACAAAGGTAAATGAGAACTAAAAGCATGATGTCCTGAATAATAGCTTAAACCACAGTTTATCGTTTCCTGATTTTAACTTGTGCACGTGTGCCTTTCTAGAGGAACATCAGAAACGAACATGTCTTTGAGAGTGATGAAGAACTGTAGTGTTTTAGTGCCTTCTTGTGCTGATGCCTGGAAGTGCAGGTAAGTGGAACCTCTGAAGATGAATTTCATTCTGCTCAGACATAATAAAGGAACAAATTCCTGCCACATTTTTCAGCTCTTTGCTAATAATATCCAATAACGACCTAAAATTTTCAGAGAGAAAGATTTTTTCTTCAGTGACAGAAAAGTATTTTAACTCAGCCAGCGGCCACTGTAATAGCTGTGGCTCAAAAAAAAAAAATCTTTTATATTAAAAATTTCTGTTCTGGGAAAAGGTGTTGCCTGGGAAGTTTTGATGCTAGGGGAATTGCTGTTAGTCCCTTAGGCCCCACAAGTGTCTCTCTCTGACTTATACCCAAAGTCATTCACATGAAAAAGTCACCCTCTGTTGTGCCCAAGATATTCAGGTCATGCTGGTAAGCCATGCAGTTTTCAGCTAGGGACATGAATTGGGTTTTGGTAGCAGTAGGGATTGCAGGGGTAACTTCTGCAAGAAGCTGCTGGAAGCTTCTTGTGTGTCTGATAGAGCCAATGCCAGCCAGCTCCAAGATGGACCCATTGCTGGCCATCAGCAATGGTGGCAGCGCCTCTGGGATAACAGAGTTAAGAAGGGGGGAAATAAAACAGGCACACAGCAACTGCAGCCGGAGAGAGGAGTGAGAATACAAAAACAACTTTTCAGACACCAAGGTCAGTGCAGAAGGAGGGGCAGGAGGTGCTCTATGTGCCAGAGCTGAGATTCCCCTGCAGCCCATGCTGAAGACCATGGTGAGGCTGGCTGTACCCCTGCAGCCCATGGAGCTCCACGCTGGAGCAGATCTCCACCTGCAGCCCAGAGAGGACCCTACACTGAAGCAAGTGGGTGCCTGAAGGAAGGCCCACTCTGGAGCAGGCTCCTGGCAAGACCTATGGACCCAGGGAGAGAGGAGCCCAGGCTGGAGCAGGTTTGCTGGCAGGACTTGTGACCCTGTGGGCAACCCACGCTGGAGCAGTCTGTTCCTGAAGGACAGCACCCGTGGAAGAGACCCAGGCTGGAGCAGTTTGTGAAGAACTGCAGCCTGTGGGAAGGGCTCACGTTGGAGAAGTTTGTGGAGGACTGTCTCCTGTGGAAGGGACCCCAGGCTGGAGCAGGGGAAGAGTGTGAGGCCTTCCCTTGAGGAGAAAGGAGCAGCGGAAAACAACGTGTGATGAACCGCCTGCAACCCCTGTTCCCCGTCCCCTTCAGGGGAGAGATGGTAGAGGGGAGCAATTGGGAGCAAGAGTTTAGCCCCGGAAGAAGGGAAGGGTGGGGAGAAGGTGGTTTAAGATTTGTTCTTATTTCTTATTATCCTGCTCTGATTTTGACTGGTAATGCATTAGTGTAATTTCCCAAGTTGAGTCTGTTTTGCCTGTGACGGTAATTGCTGACTGATCTCTCCCTGTTCTTATCTCGACCCACAAGTTTCTCATTATATTTTCTCTCCCCTGTCCAGCTGAGGAGGGGGAGTGACAGAGAAGCTTTGGTGGGCATCTGGCGTGCAACCAAGGTCAACCCACCACAGGACACTTGACTGTTTCATAAAGAAGGCAGGCAGGGATTGTGCATACCACCATCTAGACCCATACTCTGCTTGCCCCTTCCACTGTCAATATGGTGCTGGTTTTATTGCAAAAGGCAGTCACAGGAAAGAACAGCATAAGAAATCTGGCACAGAAAGAGGCCAGTGAGGCTCATGAATAAAATTAGGCAAACCTCATGCCAATATAATCATATGAGGGGAGAAAGCTGGAAGTGAGTTAGAAGGATTAAGCAAAGGGGAGCTGCACTAAATGTACAATCTCATCACATCTATAAGCAGAGGACAGCACCATTTCCCCTCAGTAGGTTCAGGATGCAGCACCTCATCCTCTCCTTTGGGCATAGCCATAACAACTCCCGGCCCAGTTGCCTGCTTCCAGAGCAAGAACAGGAAGGGACAGAAGGGCAAAGCCCCTTTAGCTCCATCTTCTTTTTACCTGTCCAGATAACTGTGAAATGCAGAAAAGTTAAGAGTTTTACAGACTCGTGTTTTCATTGCAATATGAAACTCATCATTCCTTTCCTCAAACCTGTACCTTCTGGGTCACACTATGCAGCCAGGAGTGAAACATGCTCAACATAAAAAAAACTCAAACGTATGGTCAAAAGGCTGAAGAAACAGAAAGCAAATAAGATTACCAAATTAATTATTTTACTAAGCCATTTTGAAATTTTCACACCACACATCAAGACTGTAACTTTGAGAACAGTTTGCAGCTTGCAGAGGTACTTTTTTGCCTCTCTTTCTTATTACAGGATTTTCCATTTTCTCCTGAAATACATTGCAGAGAGAAACAGCGGTGTTAAGGTAACATACCTTTCTCACGTATAAGGCTGCCACGTACTGCATGAATTACAATGGAAAATATAATGGATTGAAATTATAAGAAAGAAAATATACACTGGGTCTGGAAACGTAGATCAAATGCATGGTCTATTGATCTATGAAACTTGTTCTCAAAGAAAATCCCACAGGACATCCCAGTTCTTGAATCATTTTGAGTGCAGTGGCATTTTGAAAAGTAGCCCAATGACACTGATATTTTGAAGATTGCTGTGACTCAGTTATTTCTACATCACAGTCCTAAATTCTCAAGTAAGATGTTCTCCATAGCTGTCAGCCCTGAACGCTCAACACGAGAGCTAAGATTCAGGGTACATTATTTCCACTTTACACATTGTCACCAGCAATAAAGATTATCCCATGTGAATTATGTCCACAGAGATACTTATGTCCCCTATGTGTCTTTCCACAGGTGCAGCTGAAGTTGGAAGTATTTCTTCTGCTGATCCACGAGGCTGAATGGACCCTACAGCTCAACCTCCCTGCATCCAGCCTTCCATGACTACAAGAAGTAAAAAGCAGGAAACACAGGGCTGGGGGGTTTCTTTATTTATTTCAGTGAGACAAGAAAACACTTATCTTTTAATTAAAATTAGTAAAGGGGATGAACTGCAGTTGTGTGTGGTAAAATGAAGCTATTTTTACAGAGCCACCAAAAATGACTCTAAATTAAATATCCTGAAGTACAACACAGGAAACAGTCATCTGTTCACAGAGGACAGACAAAAAGAATTAATACACATTTCCAGATCTAATTACTAATGTTCTGTGAAGTTCTTTACCAGTTTAAAATGCATTTCAGATTATGCTTTTAAACAAACTACTTTTAAAGACTGCATGTTTTTCAATGAGAGTATTCTGTCACTCCATCAGGCCTCCAGCAAGCTAATCAGTTAAGGAGTCTTTGGAAAAACAAAAAAAACCAAATCTATTTTGGTCACTTTGTGAACAAAAATGTCATTACTGAGGGAGTGCCATTGCCCAAACACAGAAATATGTTTCAGCCTGGAGTCAGCTTTCCGTAGGTCAAGACATCAGCTCATGTTGGTTTGGAGCAAGTTATTTCATTTTGCAGTAAAATGGACTGAGGAGATGTTAGTCCTCTTAGAATGATTCTCTTCTTGCTCCAAGTAAAGGCCTAGCTACCAGTAATGCACTTCACTATTAATATTCTTTGCATTTTCTTCAGTTCTGTTTTGCACCACAATAACAAGCGGTTTCAAAAATTGACCTCAGTCAATCACAGCGTTAACCAGCTTCAATGGAAGGAGTTAATCTACAGTTTCACATTTCAATGCATATTTAGACTATTTTCAGTAGAAGCAAGAAAATAAATTAAGCACATTTAGTTTCAGATGTATCTCTGTAAAAGATTATAGAATAATTCAGAAGATAAATAACATGTCTCCTGTTGTTTAGTACTAATAACAATCTTAGAAATGTCTGCAGTAGCTTACATATATAAATATATATATATAGGACTAGCTATTAACCAGACCTAAATATGAGTGCTCTGTTAAATCTCACATTCCCACCCAGTAGAGGGAGATAGAAGTATATGATCAAAAGTCAATGTATTATCTAAAGCTAGAGATTAACTATAGCATCATTTGAGTTGTTAATTACCTAGAAAGAACAAGTAATGTTTTCCCTCCTATGTGAGAAACAGGTGGGCTATGGAGAGGAAGGGAGTGCATTGTTCAGTCTGTGCACTTGGGTTAGAACAATAAGCAATGGGTGGAAATTAGAGCAAAGTAAATCATTCTTAGGCATAAGAGAACGTCTTCTAATTGCAAGGAGAGATCAACATCAGAGAAGATTTCCTGGTTGTGGGATCTCCATCACTGGAGGTCTCTAAGCACAGACTAAGCAGATGTATGATGAGTTAGAGATCCCCCTTGGGGACAGCATGGAATTAAGCAAGTTCTTGAGATGCCTTCCAGCCATTATTTCATATGACTGATTCCAGGACCAAGTGGTTTCTCAGACATACCATAAACAACTCTTAAATAAAAAATAAGATCTCAAAATCAGAGTACAAAAAGCCCTTTTTTAAATAACCTCTACCCCTGGTTTTGGAAGATGAATGTTGTTACTTAGTAACTCTATGAATACTACATTATAGAGACAACCCTATACAGGTGAGGAATAGAATCATAGAATCAAAAAATCATAGAATAGTGTGGGTTGGAAGGCACCTTTAAAGGCCATATAATCCAACCCCCCTGCAATGAGCAGAGACATCTTCAGCTAGATCAGGTGGCTCAGAGACACATCAAACCTGGCCTTGAATGTTTCCAAGGATGGGGCATCTACCACCTCTCTGGGCAACCTGGGCCAGTGTTTCACCACCCTCATTGTCAAAAATTTCTTCTTTAGATCTAGTCTGAATCTACCATCTTGTAGTTTAAAACCATTACCCCTCGTCCTGTCACTACAGGGCCTGCTAAAAAGTTTGTCCCCATCTGTCTATATAAACCCCCTGTAAGTACTGGAAGGCTGCAATAAGGTCTCTCTAGAGCCTTCTCTTCTCCAGGCTGCACAACCCCAACTCTCTCAGCCTGTCCTCACCGGAGAGGTATTCCAGCCCCCTGATCATTTTTGTGGTCCTCCCCTGGACCCACCCCAACAGGGCCATGTCTTTCCTGTGCTGAGGGCTCCAGAGCTGGACACAGGACTCCACATGAGGTCTCACCAGAGTGGAGTGGAGGGGCAGAATCACCTCCCTTGACCTGCTGGCCATGCTGCTTTGGATGCAGTCCAGGATACGGTTGGCCTTCTGAGCTGCGAGTGCACATTGCCAGCTCATGTCCAGCTTTTCATCCAACAGTACCTGCAAGTCCTTCTTGGCAGGGCTGCTCTCCATCCCTTCATCCCCCAGCCTGTATTGATACCAAGGGTTGACACAACCTTGCACTTGGCCTTGTTGAACTTCATGAGGTTCCCATTCCTTGAGCTTATCCAGGTCCCTCTGGCCGGCATCTCATCCCTCAGGCGTGTCAACTGCACCACTCAGCTTGGTGTTGTCTGCAAACTTGCTGAGGGTGCATTGCATCCCATTGCTTATATCATTGATAAAGTTATTAAACAGTACTGGTCCCAGTATGGACCCCTGAGGGACACCACTATTGTCAACATTAGTACTAGTAATTAGAAATGGCTGTTGATCTGTGTGTTCACTTAGGTAAATAGAATTAGATGTAAGTTTATGGTTACTTGTGGCAATCAAGAAATGATCTCTAATGAAAACAGAAAGGTATAGAACTAAGACATGTCTTACAATTACTTTCATTAAAGTCATCTTCTTGTCCAATCCTTTTTCTGTAAATTTAAATTACAGCTGATTGCTTGATAAAAAAATTAAAAAGGAGGAGAGAAGAAAGAGAATCTCTTATTATTACTCTTTCTTTCAATAAAACCATTGTGAATATAACATCCAGAATAATGTGTGGGTTATTGCTGACCTCATAAAAGTTTTGAGTTGGCTAATATACATCTAGAATAAAACTCTACCTTTAGAACTGTAGTACATCTGTTATTATTGCTTTATACAAAGAAATTCCCTCTGCAGACACAAATTTATGTCAGTCTTTCATCAACATGTCCCAAATCTTCACTACATCATCATTCACTACTACATTAATTACATGTAATTAAAATGTACATATTCTAAGAAATAATAAACTGGGGAAAAGGGAAATAATATAACACAGTCATTCACAATAACAGCAAGTAGCAGATTAGTCAGAAAACAAGCTATACCATGCAGAATGGTTTGATCTTAAAGATCTTCTGGAATCCTCACCATCAAACAAAGCTAAAACCTGGCAAGGTGGAATGGTAATCAAAAGACACATAAAACTGTATATGCTATACTTTAATAATAAGGCGAGTCTACATTCTTAGAGCAGAATTAGAAGGAACAGATGTAAAACATACTTTTTGTAAAATGTGTTTACACCTAAGTAAAGTCCATTTCCTTATTTTGTGTTCTTTTTTCACACAGAATCACACAGAATCACACAGAA
>NW_010533454.1:0-8336 GCF_000687285.1 Phaethon lepturus
GCAACGCGGCACTCTGCTGCATTCACGCTTCCCCGCTTCCTGCGAGTGGGCCTCGGCCACCACTGTGCCTCCATTCCGCGGGATTGCTCCCTACTTGGCTGCCTTGGGCAGGAGCTAGTTTGTTGCAGGCCACTGCGTTCGGGGCCACAGCCTTAACCTGCTCGCTGGGAGCTGACCCAAAGCTGGCAGGCACTCTCATCCAGCCCTGCCCTTCCCCGGGGTGGCTCCTGTCCGCACCTCTGCACAGCAGTCCCTGTGATAATCCTCCCTTTTTCCTCCCCCATTATACCAGTCGTTGCCCCCGGGACACCACAACAGTTGCTTTATTGGAGGCCACACTGATCACAGCACAGCAGAGACACTGTAAGAGATGCAATTAGCCTGGCACAACCCCCTTCAGAAAACCAATATGGCCCTTTTATTCCATTTACTTTGCATCATTCTTTCCCTTTAGAAATGGGAGTTCAAAGCCCTGCGGAGGACAGGGGCCAGGCAGGCCAGGGCTTGCCCAGACCCACGTGCGCTGGCCTGTAATGGGCAGAGTGAGAAGGTTTTTGTTCCTGCTGCACACGTTCCCCAGACGGGCGCTGAAGAGCCATACTCTTGCCTGGCCCTTGAGCTCTGTACACAGCTTGGTATAGGCCAGCACTGGCCACCATCCCCTCCCTCCTCTAAGCCAGGAAGTGGGGAGGCAAGGCCTCAGACCTGCCCCTGGCAGGGGCAGCACCCCTGCTGCCCATCGTGCTGGCCTCAGGGCAGCCCCAGGAGCAAAAGCCCAAAAAAGCTCCAGCCTTAGGGTGAAGGAGCTGGAGGCAGCTGGCAAAAGAGGGAAGAGTCAAGGTCTGCGTTGCAACAGGCAAAAAATTCAACGCTGTCTCTAGGATGGTGCAGGTTTGTGTCCCTGCAGCTCACTAGTGCCTGTTGTGCATCCTGCATAGATGGTTCCTCTTACCCCTTTCTGTGTCTGCTCCCCCAGCCTGGCCCCATGCTCCAGCAGCAGAGGAAGGTGTATTAGATTCAGCCAGTTCCTTGGAGACTGGAGCTGCTGCCTGTGGCTGACCTCTCTGTGTCTGTAGGCTGCACCTGATGGCTGGGCGGGTTCCCCTGGGCACAGACCGGGCAGCAGTGGCAGGTGAGATGGAAACCACCTTCATTGAGAATCTCAGATACGCTGCTGACCTCCTGGCCCAGGTAAGTGGATAACATCCTGCCCCATGGGTGCAGTTCCAAGTACCAAGGATGGAGAATCCCCCACCAGCCTGGCATGGGGAGGGAGCTCTCCCTGCTGCAGAGGTGGCAGGATGCTCCACGAGGTGACATTACTCTGTTACAGGAAGACATGATCGGACTGGTGGAGCCTATTAACAACCGCCTCACTGACCCTCGCTATTTTCTGAACACCCCGCACCAAGGTAAGCAGACATCTCTCCCCGAAGTCTCCTTCAAGAGAGGAGAAGGATCCCCAAGGTCTGAGAGGCAGGAGGTTGCCTCACCTGCAGGGAGATGCTGAGGGAGCACAGCTGATGAACAGGAGTCTCAGGGCTTCACCACAAAGCTTTCAGCCTGGGGGTGACGGTCTCTCATTTCTTGCACCCTTAGCTGCTGCCATCCTGGAGAAGGCGGGACGGCCCAACCTGAAGCTGCAGATGGTGAGTCAGCATTGAAGATCTCCAGGGTCCGCCCGCCACCAGGGAACCTTGCACAGGCCCACAGGGGCATCCCAGGGGCTGTGGGCTTGTTATCCCCTCCCTGGGGACTTGAGGAGGGACAAGGAATGTAGCACAGCTGTCTTTGTTCACTGCTGAACAGCTGCCCCATCCATGTCCTCTCTCTCCCACAGGATCTCTTTCACTGCCAGATCATGGATGGCAATTTGTCACACAACCTGGAGACGTACTTCCCACTCATCGGTAACGCCCTGCACCCAGACCGGCTCCTTTGTGGCCATAGGGCAAGGAGGGGCTTTGAGATGAGGCCATACTGCCCCACGCTCTGTCTGGCATGGGACAAGGGTCTGCTCTCAGGTCACCTTGTCCCATGCCTAGAGAAGGCTGCAGGCAGGGCTGCCTTGGGCAGAGCTTCTCCCCTTCCCTCCCTAGGTCATATCCAGATTGCACAGGTGCCAGGGCGGCATGAGCCAAACAGCCCTGGGGAGTTGAACTTCCCCTACATCTTCAAGCTTCTGGAGTCCCTTGGCTACACTGGCTACGTGGGGTGTGAGTACGCTCCAAAAGGTGAGTGGGCCTGTGGGTGGTCTGAGCCCCATGGGCAGGTCCCAGCATGGACCAGTTGGCTGTGGACTGTGCAAAGGCAGGCATGTTCTGGGGGGTGGCATCGGGGTCCCTACCTGGGGACGAGAGCCCTGCCTGGAACAGCAGCTGCTCCAGTTTACCTGGGGGTGCCAGCAGGAGACCTTGTCTGTCACTGCAGGAGACACTCTGGAAGGTCTGGGCTGGCTGCACTTGTACTGGGATAGCCGAGGCCTGCAACATGGTAGGACCAGCAAGGCAGCAGAGTAAAACAAGGAAAACACTGGAATAAAAGTCAAAGCAATGGCTTAACTGAGGAGCATTGTCTTCTCTATGACTTGGGGCAAAGTTAGGAGCATCTATGTCCTATTGCCCTTACCCAGGCCCTGCTGAGCCAGCCTAAGTAGTTGGACCCTCATCTATTCAAGCACCATCAGCAGCAGGTCATATTTGGGGATGGCTTGGGCACCGCTGTAGTAGGTGACTTGAGGTGCACAGGAGCACCTTCACCTCTCCTCTGCAGTGGTGTCCAGTCCTCTCTCAGTTTCCAGTCCCCCATGTTGAGGGGAGCATTCACTTCTTGGGAAGGACATGAGTTTTCCCAGTCCAGCTGGTGCCTGGAGTTGTGGGAAGAGAGCTTTGGGCTTCCAAATCCTGCACTTCTCAAGGCTGCTGCCAGTGCCCAGCACTGAGCCTGTAGCAGGTGGGGAGAGTGAAGTGAGCAGCCTGCCCAAACCAAGGTAACAGGCTGGGGGCTGCCTGCCCACGGACACTTGGGGCTGACTGCCCTGCTGCTCCTGCTGCAGAGCAAGTACGAGACTCCAGTGCAAACCCAGCCAGCGCCGCAGCCAGGGTCACCTCTGCAGCCCCTTTGGGAGGCTTTCCCCATCCTAGCCTATGGCACGTGAGTGGGGATCTCGTTCAGTTTATTTCACAGATATATCAATGGCTTTAATGTACATCCCCATAAAACCTTCCCCTGGTCCAGTTCACCCTTCCTGTCCCACTTGGTGCTCTCCTGATGAAAGCAGAGGGCTAAAAGTGGGCAGCCTCACTGCTCAGAGCCCTGAAGTCCAGGAGTCTTTCCACCTAAAGCCAGAGCACTGTGCAGTGCTGCCCTGTGCAGAAGATGTGCTATGTGTGCTCCTCCATGCCTTCCCGGCAGGCAGAACATGCCTGCAGATGCCAAAGCTGTGTCCCTGAGAGCTGCTCTGCTTCAGACAAGCCACGGCAGCCAAGCTCCTGCCCTTACAGTTCAGTTCAAGGCCATTCAGTATCAAATCCACTGAAAATGGTACACCAAGGGCCATGCCAGCCAGCCAGCAAACAGAGGCGCACAGCCCCAGGCACCTCAGTTCGGTAGCCATGCGTGCCAGTAGCTGTGCTGACTGCAATGCCGGAGCACAGGTGCCCCCTGCAGAGGCCTGTTCTTCCCCATCGCCACCCACGGCACAGCCACGCCGAGAGGTCCGGTACGTGTGTCACTCCACAACATGGGTGCCAGTGCTAGAGCAGGCCTGTCCAGAGGTTGAAGCAGGCGGTGTTGATAACTGACTCCAGGTGGTGGTATGTGGACACAAGCTGCGGCAGAGGGCTCTCGCTGTTCTGGGGCTGCACTGGGAACGGCTCCCGGAAAACCACGGTGAGGCTCTGCTGAGGAGAAGAGGCAGGTCAGGGGACAGGATTCAGACGAGCACGGTGCAGTCCCTAGCCCAGGTGCATGGGCACTTGCTTGGCCATGTTGGGCAGATGCTGGGAAAAGTCCCAAAATGCCAACGGCACTAACCTAGTGCCTCCTCCCAATTTTCCTGGTGGAAAACAGGTGCCAGGGCTTGCCCACTCCTCCTGTCCCAGCCCCCACACATCTGCAGTTATACCAACCCCAGCAGCAGCCTCAGGAGAGGAGGGGATCCTACTGCCTCCACAGTAATAGGGGCTTCCAGGGAAATTAGAGGGAAATTTCTTCTTCTAAGGCGAAGAGTAGGAGTGCAACAAATGGGGAAGGGGAGGAGATTAAACGTAATAACTGCAATCCTAAAAATAAATTCTAGCTGTTCCATTCTTATTAGTGACTGTACTGACAAGGCAGGGCAAGGGCAGAGGGGAGCAGAGAACAGGGTTCAGAAGAGAAGGTTGCAGGAACTGAAGCGGAAGAAAAACGTGAGCAACTCAGTGCACCATGATCAGTGTCATGGTGGCAAGACACAGGGACTGGATGTTCTCCAGAGCGGACATGTAGCACATCGAGTAGTCAGGGTCCCCTAACAAACTTGTAAAGCCATGAGAACAGCTGTGTAACTGCAAAACAGCAAATGCACCACCATCATTTAAGAGGGAAGAGACAATTATTTGTGAGCGTAACTCTGGCAGCGTGCAAGGCTTTAGAGCAGGCTTGGAGAGAAAGAACCATGAGGAAAATGCAGCCTTGTGTTACCAAACTGATGTGCTAACGCTAGAGTTCTCTTTGATAAGGTAATATTTCTAGACAAAGGAATCATGGTATATCTTATCTGAGCTTCAGGAATAGTGCCTGATATAGTGCCACATAGGACATTTAAGTAATCTGAAAAGATAGGAATTAACGCAAAAATTAAGGTGAAGATGGTAGTGCTGAAAGGGGAAGGCTGGAGAGAGGTTACAAATGGAGTTCCTCCAGGACAGGTTTTGGGACTCACGTTGCCTAGTACTTTAATGAGTCTGGCACAAAGATGAGGAGCATGCTGATAAAATTTGAGGCAATAATACAAAAGAGGATTGGGATAATGCAAAAAAAGCCTTAGAGACTCTTGAGAGGCCACAGGAATGGGATGAATATTAAGCGTAAAATACAAGGTGAGGAACGGAAAAGATTTCTGTTACAAGATGGGAGTCACTGGGAGAGGTGATGGGAGAGTCTGGGTGTATCATATCAATGACCACAAGGTGACACTATGACCAGTGAGACATGACCATGAAAAGGCAAATGCCACCCTAGGCTGTACCAGAAGCACCAGGCCGGGACAGAAAAGCCTTAGTTGCAATCACAGAAGGCTCTGCTGAGACTCCTCAGGAATACTGGGTGCAGTCCTGGCCACCTGTATTTACAAAGGCTGACCTGAGCCCTGAAGAGCTCTGAAGGGCTCTGAACGACAATGAAGCCATGGGAGAAGGGAAGGCAGCTTGAGAGCTCAGCTTGCTTAACACAGTAACACGGAGTTAGCAAAAATTCCACCTTTAGATGTAGAGGTGAATCTAGGGGACTGGGGAGTAAGCAGGTACCCACACAGTGAAGAGCAGTTTCAGCTCTGAGCTACTACAGGCATGAAGAGGATAGAATTGGCCACCACAAAAGCTCCAGCACAAAGTGGGAAGGTGCAGCACATCAGGTGGCAGGAGGCCCTGAGCAGCCTTCTAGCAGGCACCATCTCTTCTGTCTCCCCTGCCTGCTTTTAAGATGGAGTGTGATTTATTTACAAAGGGATCAGTTATGCTGCAGCCTCTGCAAAAGAGTCATTGAGAACTGAAGCATCTTGTAGATCCTCTGCTCTCACACGGAGCTGCATTCCCTGTAACCCATCCTATTCCCTGCCTGGGAGCAGAGCTGAAAGCAGAGTATTTTTGCCCTCAAGTCTGATGAACGCCATGGCCTGAGCAGGTTTGCTGTGACCCTCGCAGTGCAGGTCCCTTTTCTTTCTGCCCAGGTAAGAGCAGCCCACAGCACTAGTGACCCCTGCCAGCCAGACCCAGTGAGCTCTGGCTTTGGACTGAATAGAGAAGCCTGGATAGACAGACAGCTGAGAGCATGATCCAAAAGCAACCCTGTGAAGGAAAAGGGGATCAGCTGCTCACCATTTTCCAATCCAGAAACAAAGGGGCATCACATGAAAAAAGCAGAAGGAGGTTCAAAAAACAAGCCAAGGAAGGTAGCTCTTCACCTACATTGCAACTGCATCATGGAGCAGCAAGTCAGGGGAAATCATGGATACCACAAATTAACCAAAGGAAATAAAGCTGCAGAGGGCTATTAAATAAATGCAAGGGCCACCACTAGCTCAGGACAGGCCTGGGCCACAGTTTGTCAGATGTTGGAACAGTAATTAGGAAAGGTGTTATCAAGCTTCTTGACTTGCCCTTATTCTCCCCATGGACATTTGCCCTTGGCAACTGCCGGATGAGTCTAGACAGACTCCCATTTTGGCCTGAGCCAAAATAGCTGCTCTTATGTTTCCAAGTTCTTACCGTCTTTCCTGAATGGGAATCAAGAAACACAAGAACAAAGCAATCCGTGAACTTCTGGTTGAGCACAACCTGTCAAGAGAACCACAGCACACATTGCAAAGGAGACAGCACAAACCCCAGAACAGGGATACGAACAACACCCACCCAGGGACATGCTGATGTGCAGGACGAGTGGCATGATAGAGCTATGAAGGTGCAAGTCTGCCTGGCTCACAGGTGACAGTGCAAAACCATAGGGCTATACATAGCGTGAGGGTTTGGGTGTAAAGTGTCCTGCTTGCCTGGGGCAGACAAACAGATGCTGCTGTACCACGGGAGCACACACCTCACGCTGCACCAGTAGCAGAGTGGAGTACAACATCGTAACAGTGAACACATTGTCTTGGCAGCACACACCAGGCTCACACCACGAGAAGCCACAGCAGGCAGGGGCCCTGGGCAAGGGAGAGAGGCTGCAGGTGGGCAACAGGCTGTGTCTTACCAGATACTGGGTGCCAGTTTCAGCGTTGTGGAAGTGCCGACAGCTCTGGGGAAAGCGGCTCAACAGCACTTTGATGAGGCTCTGGTACCAGGAGACTGTCATGGTGAGGAAGCATCCCTGTGGGCATGGAGAAGGGCTGATTTCAGCCTCCCTCTAGTCATGGCACCAGCAGCTGTAATGCTACAGTAGCCTTCAGACCCCAAATCAGATGCATCCATCACAGCCCACTGACCCAAAGTTACCCACTCTCCATAGACATGTCCATGCAGCCTCCCCCTTTCCCTGTCAGCTAGGAGCTATGTTCTGCCTCCATCTTCCCACCAAACAGGAAGAGATGGGCCCTGCAGGCCCTTCAGCCACTCCCCCACTCCCTCCCCAAAGCAGAACAGCGGCTGCTGTGCACTATCACTCCATCCTTGCTGCTCACCAGCTGGGGGTCGACATCAGCAATGGATTTCCCATGCACGGCGTCGAGCAGCTCCTCCAGCTCCACCAGCGAGAGCTTGCCCAGCTTCAGCTTGTCAGAAGCCAGAGGCTCCAGGAGAAAGAGGCGCTTCCAGAGGTTGTCCCTACGGCAGTGGCACTTGGCCAGCTGCACCATGCTGCTGAGCTGCTTCTGGGCTGAGGCCACCTCAGAGGCCAGCCAGGGGCAGAAAAAGGGCCCGGGCCCCAATTTGACTTGTGTGCCCCCTGCGTAGAACTCGCTGCTGTCCTCCACATCCTGCCACAGCTCCCGCTCTGCTGGCTGCTGCCGCCCCAGACTTGTCTCCGACTCGGCTGCCTCCCACGCCGCCCGGCCCACCACAGGCTCCAGCACTTCGCGCTGCAAGCGCGGCAGCTTCTTGAAGCGTCGCATATCGGCTGTGAGCCGGGGGAATAGCTCCCGCTGGCTAGTCATGATGACGTAGAAATGCAAGCTGAGAGCAAGGAGACACTTGTGACTGCGGAAACACTTCTCCCTTCTCAGCTGGGCTGCAAATGAATCATGGGCCTCTCTGTCCCTGCCAGTAAGGGTGCTCCTCTGCCCAGACAAGTACGGATACCACACTGCCCAGTTCCCTGTGAGGATCCTCCCCAGAGAGCACCAAACCTGCCTGTGATGTCCCAGACAGAGCCAATCCCTCCCACAGCCCTCCTCCCCAGCCAGGAAGCTTTGTCATGTCTCTGGGCCCTCAGTGCTCACCGGAGCATGCGTCTCTCTGCCTCACTCTGCTCCTCAAATGGTGCTGCACTGTGACACACCAGGAGGGATACATCAAAGTCATCATGATGACGCAGACCTTCAGAGTCCTTGTAGGAGCCCGAGCTGGGAGCAAAAGCACATCAGTATGAATTGTTGAGAGTTGTGTATGAATTGAGAGAGTTGTGGTAAACGGCGTTAAATCCGG
>NW_010533455.1:0-772 GCF_000687285.1 Phaethon lepturus
GCCGCACCGCCCGCGGTGCCGCGCCGCGCCGCAGGACTGATGCAGCCCAGGGGAATGCAGGGCTAAGCAGGACTTAGTGCCTAAAACGCCTTGAGGAGCTGGGCCCTGGCCCTGCAAAAAAACCCGCCCGTGCTGGCCCATTTGTTTCAATGACACTGCTCCTATAATAAAGATAGTTCCATAAATAAGTGATTATAAGATTGAGGCAAAACCAATCACTAATGGTTAGATGTAACTCATGGGATCAAGAGAAGTCCTTAGTTTTGTTGGAGGCACAGGAAAATAATCTGTTCTTCTTTGCTGGATCCTGCTATGTATCACCTTCGCTATATAAAAAGGTCTTGGAAAATGTGAGTTAAGCCAGTGAGGCCCCATTACGCTCTCCAAGTGATGTAAGGGTGCAAGCTGGAAGGAGCTCTGTAATTGCACTTCTCTTTCTATGCTATTTTTTCAACTAGTTCTTTCTTAACCTAGAAGTCTTTTATCTTTTTTTGAAAAAGCAGAGAGACGTTTTTGTAGTTCTGGTGTTAGGTAGCAACGTCGTGAAGGTACTTCTGTAAATACACTTGAAACATATAGAAGTCGGCTCAGGGGAATCGCTGCGGGCGTGCAAAGCTTTTGTCTGCGTCGGCAGCTTGGACCCGGGCGAGGTTTATGGTGGCAGAAGGGCTGGGGAGTTCTGTAGGGGTTAGGGGTGCGACCTTCGAGTCGGGGACAGCACAAAGGTGCCTCAGGGAGAGCTGCTTCTGCTGCAGCAGCGGCGGGGGGCGGC
>NW_010533455.1:803-14077 GCF_000687285.1 Phaethon lepturus
AGCAGCGGCGGGGCCTGCCAGCCCCTCGCTCTTAAAGGACTGCAGAGGCCTCAAAGCCATCGCTCTGGCGGACTAGGCACAGCAGGGAACCTGCATCAGGAGCTGCTGCTGAAACCATCATCAGAAATTAAGGATGCACCAAGATGACTCATTTTTTTCTCCGCTGCAGGGCTGAGGTGCTGGATAAACGTTACTGTGATACGAAACACAGCGAAAGTAAAGATGTAAACGGAGCTTTCCGGTAACTGCCACTTCAGTAAACTAGGAATGGAAAACAAACAAAAAACCAACCAACCAACCCAAAAAGATAATCATCCACTCACATTAATGGGGTCTGAAGAGTTCAGATGTTTGGGTAAGTTTTCTTGCACTCTTCCTGTATTTAACTTTGACAAATATCACTCAGTGGAGTTTTAGAAAACTAGGTTGTTAGTACATTAGTGATAGGAAAATGAGAAGCAACAAAAATGGCTGTTGAGATACTTTGAGGAGGGAATTTTCTGAATAGCTATAGTTGAGTAATTATGAACAGGACCAATGTTTCCACTGGATAAATTTGTATTAGCTTATTCCCAAATTATAAAGATTATTTAAAAGACAAAAGTTGTAGAATAATACACACTAGAAGATGTATCTATTTCCAAAGTCCCTGAAACCATACTTAAATCTTCGGAGTTATTACTCACCTTTAACTTAGTTCTCATCAACTGCGATATAAGCCTTAGAGCTGACAGTTCAGATAAGTACATGATATAGTTCAGCCCTAAAACCCTTAACAGAAAATACATCAGGACTTACTGTAAAATTTCATGGAGCATTAGAGAAAATATTAAGTCAATAGTTCTTTAGTTATTAGGGGCTTTTAAGGTAATCAATACTTTCCAGCCATATTAGTGCCTATGATGATGAAAGATGACATTAATATCCAACTCTTCTTTTTTTGGTATACTTACGTATATCCTTTCTTTAGTCAGCCCTGCTAGAATCAATAGCTATACAAAGGATATGGCTATTTTTAAAATGTCATCAATATTGATTTGCTTATTATTGCCAGTTTCATGCAGAACTTGATTTCAGGAAAAAATGTACTTTCCCAAGCAAAAGATTTACCAACCACCCTAAAACTTTGGAGTACCACCTGACTTTGCCTATGGAGATATTCACGGTTAGCAGTGTACTAATGCGGCAAAAACTGGTTTAGGATTAATAAATCCTAAAAACAGGATTAATAGTATTAATTCAAAGAATTCTTTAGAGTTACATGACATTTTATGCCCTCAAAGCAATGCACAGATGTTAATTAAGTTTAATTGATATCATTCAGTCCTGAACTTATATGCATGCAGTTGTTAATAATTTAATTATTTTGTCAACTGAACAGATTCTTTGCCTTTGACTCTGTTTCAGAAAATGGAGACGGTCACCCTACGCACAGCCTTTAGGCTCAATCCTTTTTATTCAGGCGAGTTGGGAATATGGCTGGTCAAACGACAACATTTCTGATCCTTGGCAACAGCAGTGTTCTTGGAAGTACTTCCTTTTGTCTCCCGCTAATCATCTCCTGGCTTTCTCCTGTATTTCTCAGGTAGGAATTTGCTTGAAAATTTTGGCAATATCTCAGTATTCATCCTGGCTCATCCAGGACCTTGTTTGTGAGCTTCTCATCTCCCTGGTTGTGCAGTTCCCCAAACTGCTGATTTACGCAGCTGATTGCAGCTTACAGTTTCAATGAGTCCAACGACAGCAACAGAAATATTACAAATGTCTCTGTATCTCATCGCCTGTGATTGCCTTCGCTCCAGAAACTAGTCCAAGTAAGTACTCAAGACAGAAACTGCCTATAAAGCAAAAAACCCCATGTGCCACAGGAGTATCAGACCGTACCTGCTGGTTCTGTCTCCGGTGAACGACACCCTAATGAATTGATGGGAAATAACACTTTCTCTACCTCTTTTGTTGCCTTGATGCAAGGGTTTGACATATGCTGCATCACCAGGACTGCTGCAGCGTCGCAGCTGCGCGCGGCCGGTGCTCGCACGCTCCAGACCCCGGCCGGCACGGTGGGCATCTGCCGAACCTGCACCTGTTTACCCTCGCCAGTCCTGCACAGGGGAGCCCCAGGGGGAATGGGTGTTCTAGAGGTGGTCTAAGGAGTGCTGGATACAGGGGGATAAGCGTTTCCATTGAGCTGTTGTTAACACAGCTTAGGATGCTGCAGGCTGTGTCTGCTGCAGCTGGCTGCAGGCTTGGGCTCAGCTCGCTGTCTCCAGGGAGCCCAGGTCATCCCCAGCAGGGCTCCCCCATCCGGGCAGCTCCCAGCCCGGGGTACGCAGGGGGTTATCCCTTCCCAGGCACCGGGCTTTGCATGTGCCCGTGTTCAGTTTGGGAAGTTTACAGTCAGCCTATTTAGGTCTCTCTGATTTAAAAGCGCATTGACTAGTCCCCCCGATTTGATGCCATCTGCAAACTTGACAGGAATACATACGTCCTCCAGGCTACTGCTGGGGGTGTTACATGGAGCAGCGCCGCGGCTGGGAAGGAAGGCTTGCCCAGCAGCTCCAGAGAGCACGACTTCGTCAAAGCACCGTAATAATTTAGATTAATGCCTCTGCTGAATGGCGTCCTTTAGTTCTTTTGTAATTAACAAAATCATAAACATTGTTATCTAACTTAGTCAAGAGGGGCTGTGAGATCTGCAGTCGTTGCTATATATACGTTACAAACAGTATGGGTCGGGGTAGCTAACGGCAGGTCTGTCCCACATGGCAGTTTCCTCGTTTGAACGTGACTTCTGCAGCCTATTGTTTCCAGCGAAGTGCAAGGTTTATTTGCGTGCAGTGATTGCTCAGCTTCCAAGCGAGTGCCAATGAATGAAGAGTGGATACATTTAACTTATTGTGGAATGCAGAACTGTGGTATTTTGGCTAGATTTAAATACCATTGGACTATAATTTTAATCTTGTACCTACTTGTACGTTCTGATGGACTCAGGGACCCAGACTCCTGCAGCGGTTGCCAGCTGGAATTTCCCTTGGAAATTAGCCCCCAGATGCCTTAAGATCAGCAAAGCTGTTTCACGTACAATTTGTCCCCTTCTGACCAATTCTAAGGGAGCTGGAAGAAAGTCTCTTACTAACTACAGCCATTTTGAAATGAAAGAAGCTCCTTCTCAAAAATATCCCTGAATCCACTGCTTTTAGAAGCTATATCGGGTAATGTTGCGAAACTGCTCCAAAAATAAAACGGTTGGAAAGAGCAAGAGAGTGGACACACTGTGAAACTACTGAGCCTTTTATGCTAAAACCAGTTACTCCAGCGGGTCCCAGCACAAGGCGTGAGGCACTTGGTGTGAAGTCACCTGCAGTGCACTTGGAGCATTCCCAACATGGAAACCTATGAATCATCATCAACTTTCTAAACCTGTGTTCCTGCTGCCAGTGCTAAAATCCCATTGTGTCTCTAGACTGCTTACGCAGAAAGTACCTTTTTCTTATGAACGGTAAACATCTCTGAAACGTAATGGGGAAGCGTCTCCATTGCAATATTGATTCTCGTTCCTCTCACTGTCTTGGCCGGTCTGGGCTGAATGCAATTAGATGTGATCCATGCACTCAGGGGAAACAAGACTTCTTTCCTCTAACTAAGCCTTCTTCAGCTCCTAATAAATAGGACATTAAAAGGGAATTATTCCATTTTGCATTTTATAAAATGGTTAGTCTTCTTCCGTTTGAGTGTCAGACCCTAATGATCAAGGCAGTGAAAACATTTCTAGTCAGGCCTCTTTTTATTTCAATCCCTACTTATCTGGGGGAAGAACAAAACAGAAAGAAGCCAGAGAAAACACAGCATTTAGCTGATCTCCCACAACACATCATTTGTATAGCTTCCACTCCATCTTTCCAAAAGGCCATTTAGCATAATACTCTCTTCCATTTTTCATTTCCTTCTGTTACAGGTGCTGTGGGGATGATTTTCAAAGAAGTTGTGGAATGACAATTTACCTGAACTTGGAAATGAATTCAGCAGTGGTTTAGCAGTCTCATGCCTATTGTCCCTTGGATTTCCCTTCCATAATATGGAATGGGTGGTAAGATACTTTAACAAAACAATAGAAAATCTAAAATGAGAGAATATGTACAACTTCCTACCCTACTACGATATTCTAAAGCCATTAATAAGTTGTTTATATGTCTCTATTTGTAATAAAAGATTCATTGACTAATTGAATTTTCAGAAATTTAGGCAAAGACGAAATGAATTGGTCTCCATTCTAGTTTGTTTAACTAAATGCCAAAAAATTTTACATGTAAAAAACACCTTATTTTAAAATACTCTGAAAAAAACAAGCCTAGCTGGCTGTATGATACATATTTAGACAATATATATTTAAGCCCTGTAAGAACCCACAATATTCAATTTACATAAAATCACAGAATCATTAAGGTTGGAAAAGACCTCTAAGATCATCAAGTCCAAACGTCAACCCAATACCACCATGCCCACTAAACCATGTCCTGAAGTGCCACGTCTACATGTTTTTTGAACACTTCCAGAGATGGTGACTCCACCACCTCCCTGGGCAGCCTGTGCCAATGCTTGACCACTCTGTCAGTAAAGAAATTTTTCCTAATATCCAGTCTAAATGAAATAGAATGAATAAAAAGCAGCAAAAAAACCAAGGTATTTACCTGGAAATTTGTACTGGAGTTTATTAATCTGTATCTCAGTATTGGTTGTTGCTATTCTTACTTGCCATTGATAATGATAGGTCATTAAATGAAAGTCAGTTCCTCATGGAAAGAGTTTGCTGGCTTCTTCAGGGTCTTAAAACTTGTGAAGCATGAAATCAATGACAAATTTTGAGGAGGTATTAGTGTTTTAAAATATAGAGCTTACAGTCATTTGGAACCAATGTTAGAAAATCAGCTGTTTTGTGAGTGGCCAGCAAAGTATGATATGTTGCTGAAAATCACAGAATCACAGAATAGTTTGGGTTTGAAGGGACCTTTCAAGGTCATCTATCCAACCCCCCCGCAGTGAGCAGGGACATCTCCAACTACAGCAGGTTGCTCAGAGCCCCGTCCAACCTGACCTTGAACGTTTCCAGGGATGGGGCATCTCTTAAACACTCAGCCATTGAAGGAAATTAATCCTAAGTGGGACTTCAGTAGTAGAACTTCTACTTTGATGAATTTGTCATGCTTGATAGATAGTGATATTCAAGTAATAATATTAATAACCTTACTATTTACAGGTAATTATCCCCATAAATGAGCTGTGATGGTTTGAAAACATCTGTTTCCTTTTGGAATCAGTGTACATCTGCCCTTAAATAAGGTGAAAATTTGGTGTGATAACTCTGAAGACTGAATTGCTACTTTTTTCTGCAGTGCTATACTCTGCAATTAGATAACAGCTTAAAATACGATTACTAGTTTTTTATGTATTGCTGTGTATATTATTACAATGTGTTTCCTTAATCTCTCTGCTTTATCTGATATTTTAGGCATTAAACAAATAATAGGGTTGATATGCATAAGATTTTTAAAAGAATTGTTTTATTCCTTTGCTTATGAAATCCTTTGATTGGAGACATGCTTTTAATGAGCTTTGCCATAACAACTTCCTTGGAGTCTCTGACCCACGTTGTGTATATCCACCCACACGTTCATCCAGACCTCTGGAATTTTCACTCACACACACACAGCCTGCACTCTGAATGCACAAACACAATCAAACTCGCAACTGAGAGCTAATTTGATGCCAGCTGAATATTCAGCTAGTACTCTGAAACTATGGGTAATCAAACACCTGAAACATCTTGTGCAGAGTCAGAATTTCCATTTTTCAGAAGGTGTATTTTCCTCCCATTCCCAGCGGAGGTTTTCACCATCACTTTATCTGAAGTCCTTTAAAGCTGCTAGTCAGTTCAGCGTTTCACTAGGAGATTCTCCCAGGTAGAAGAACCCTCTTAATGTGACAGTTATGCTAGGAAAGGGAAAATACTACTCTGTAAGTAGTTTTGTACATGAGAGAGGTTATCTGACAGAGGTTTTCTTATCCATACGGGTGGCAGCAGGATCCTTTTTTTCCTTCCAAAAGAGAGGAAACGGGCAGCTGGATGGATTTTAACCACGGGGCGGTGGGGGAATCTGAACAGCTCTCCGAGGCTGTAACTACCCTCTCGAAGGGACTCGGCTGTAGGAGGACGTAGTCACAGGTTCTCATGCTGGGTAATGCCGTGAGAGCAAGACTGGGATTGTCACCAATCTGCACGGCTGAAACTGGTGTGTGGCATTAAGGCAGCAGCTCTAATATTAGGGTACAGATTGGTATTAGTTCGATATTGCTGGCATGTCCAATACGAGTTGTAAGGCCAGGTTCTCTGTGGTTTTCCAGCTCTCTCATGTCTCCCATGTTCTTCAAAGTGGCTGAAAAGCAGGTAAAGGGTTTTCTGAGATTTCTGTCAGAGTGTGAATGTTCTGAAGCGTCACATCAAGAGCTGGCAAAGAATACATCGAGGCAGACAGAAAGTATAGTCTCGCTACGCCTAATATACCGTCACCTATGGGACCTATGCTGCTCTAACCTATGTGAGGATCAAGAGTGATGGAAGCCCTGCAAAAGCAAGAGCAAAATGAGAACTACAAAATCATAAGCGCACGTCTAGAGTGCCCATTCCTCTGCTCCCCCAGGCAGAAATCCAGCAGAGTTTGGCATTTATGTCCATTACATGTAGTTGATGTCCATTACATCATAGCGTATTTTTTTTTCCACCATATTTGCAGTGCACTTTGGATTGGAGTGATGCAATACTCTACCACTACTGAAAAAAGGTTGGGGAATGATGATAATGATACAACTTTCAGCCCAAGAAATGGAGAAAACCTAATTAAGCAGACTACAAAGAAAATGTACTCAGTCTCTACTAAATTTCAGTACTTTGTGATGAAAAAAACTCAGAAAGGTCTTGATTTCTAAGCCTTTGCTGGGCCTCTTTCACTCTTTGTCAATGTTAGCTCTAACTTGGTGATATGTTTTCACTGCCATCATCTGCTGAGGTTACGTGCCTTCTCCAAGACAAAATGCAGCCATCTGAAGCCAGGAAAAGCCTCAAACGGAATCAAGAGTGTTTTCCCTTGATTAAGGACAATATTATTGTAAATGTCTCCATATTAACTTCTCTGAACCTTCCTGAGTGCTGAGTGATTTTCCTGCACGCATAATGGAAGTAGCATGCTCTATACACCCAGTGCAAGAAAGATAGTACTTTTAACTCATACTTAGCACTCTGTATTTTAAACTGAAGTCAAATTTACTAACTAGTTACCTCCATCTAACTGTATATAGAACCATTTACATTATTTTACACAATATACGGGAACAATTTAATTGTCTCTATTGGTTAATATATATCTGTATAAAACCGACACTGCTCGCACTGTCAGTAGGGATTGCTGAAGTGAGCTCTACATAAACTCCTGTTCAGACAGGGCTAGTTAGATCTTCTTTGGCAATACTGTCTACAACTATATATACACTGATCTTTTTGCTAAGATAGATGCTGACAGATCCAATAAGAACAATGGAGAAAGAAATCTTATAGCTAGTAAGACTCAATGGAGTTACTCTTGTTTACGCTGGCTAAAGACCTCGCCACCTAATTAACACAAAGACAACGAAAAATTTTGTTATGGAAAAAATTAAAGGAAAGATCAGACCCTTACCTCTGACAAATTTTCTTTGCAGCTTACACCAGCTGTCCATGCTAACCTCCATCTGAAAGCTATGGACACACATTGCGGTGGCCCAGGAGCAGCGCAAACCTCCGCGGTTTCCACAGCAGATTAAGGACGCCCTAACAGAATTTGTTTCTTTCAAGCTCCCAAATCAGTGTAATGATGGTACTCCATGGTGTAACTGGAGCTCTGCTCAGCACCACTGCTGCTTTTCCCACTGGCACTTCTGACAGTCTCTTTAAAGTGCAGTTCCCCACAGCCACAGAAGTGTTTGGAGCAGCTCAGGATCCGGCTTTCGGGCCCATCTTTAATTTACATCGGCAACTGTAAAGCTGCCCATCGACGACACTGATTTACAGCTCTATTTGTAAGAGCAGCAGTCACACAAGAACAGGTCTTGGCCCCTTTTCTCAGAAGGGTACACTCATCTCCAAGCTGTCTGGAAGCTCTGGATTTATGTAGAGGCAATACGCCTAAAGGCTACCTAAAGCACGAGGGGTCTCTTTGACTTGGTACACCCTTCAGCTAGCATTACCTAAAACGGAGTTTTTCCTCACTTTCTATTCTCTTTATTGAACCAAATTTCTGTTTATAGCCACATTTGCTTTCTATCCCATGCTGTCTGTCACTTGTGTTGAATATGGGTTTTGCACACATGCCAAATAGTTTGTTACTTGGCCAGAGTTCACTGGCAAGAGAATTTGCTTCTACGCATAGTAATAGGCATGTTTGGCTAATAGGCTCTTTGTCTGAAAGCCTTTTGCATATTCAGAGCTGCTCATTTGTCACGCTAGCCTGACCTAGGCAGCAAATATTAAAAAAGAGTCATAAATATGCCCTGTTCTTACTAGAATGCCAACCGAAGCAAGCATTAGCTGTTTCGTGATAAAGCGGTCATCTGCTGCTCTCTAACTTCACAAGCGTTGTCCAACCACGCTTATTTCTAGAATAGTTCTCCTGTCCCTCAGCAAATTTTTTTTGCTTTTGGAATTGCCTTACTCCGTTGCCTGTGTTCTCTTAGACTACATTTAATATTGAAATGGACAACTCAGATGATGTAGCAGTTTTGGGATGGCAAATTTGATAATCTGACAGCTCAGGATCTGTTCTGGTTTTACAATTAGAAGAAGGAATTTTTCCCTATTTGCTGGGCGTGTGTACCAGGGCCTGCAGCTGGAAGTACTGCACTGAACTTCTGCGCTCAGCTGAATGCCAAGCCCGGTGCATCAGTGGGCAGGGAATACCTTCCTTACCAGGCACATCTGCCTAATTTGTGCCACAAAGCTGTGACAAAGGGAGTAGCAATTTCAACCGGTAACTTGTGTTGATTGACTTGAAAAGCCAGGAATTTCTTTGGGCATGCGGACATGACAAGTGTCTTTAGCGTTGGGACTGCCTGGTTGTTGGTATGAAGATGGCTTCGTACATTTTTTGTAACTGGCTTTTT
The DNA here is from genome assembly GCF_000687285.1 of Phaethon lepturus. Lineage (NCBI taxonomy): Eukaryota > Metazoa > Chordata > Aves > Phaethontiformes > Phaethontidae > Phaethon > Phaethon lepturus. The sequence goes on from NW_010533455.1 coordinate 9,990, forward strand.
TCATGTCTGAAGTATAGATACTCTTTTTGTCTTGTAACTGCTTTCTTACTGACAGTATTTAATAAATCGTCTAAAGGTTGAGAATCACTTTTTATTTTGAAATACTTACACATATTACTTTGTTCTGCCTAGAACTAGCAGGTTTGGGTGTATAACAAGCCAATTTATTGGCAGAGTAGCAATCAATGGCATTCATACACAGGACTTTTCCTATTTTAATTAGACTATACAGACTACTTTTTAAACAGAAGTAGTCAAAACAGCATGTTGCAGAAACACACAAAAACCTAATTTAAAGGTAGTAGGTCAGAGATCAAACTTTTCTATCGTTTGCTGTGAATCCCCTAAAAATAGAAAACCCAAAGCTAACAGTGCAGCAGCCGACTGATAATTCTCACAAAGAAACAGTATCTGCAAAAGTGCATGTTACAGCACCATCTAGTGCCTCTTATCCCAGCAATGCAGTAAATTAATTTAATTTTCCACTTAATTCAAGTATGTAGGTGCAGAAGAGGGAGTGCATGGGGTGCTTATACATTCTGACAACTTATTTTCTCTCAGCTAATGCTGATAGAAGGGAGCTGAGGGATGTAAATGAGCTTTGGCATTTTACATGGCAAAGATTTTGTCCATATAGCTGCTGTTAGTTCCTCTTCTTTTATCCTTTTTCCCAGTCACACAGTTTTTCCTCCTGAGGATAGTAGGGAAGTGGACACAGGAGTGCATATGCTGAGAAAATGGGAGGAAAATGACTGTCATTAAACAGCAAACTGACCAAATGGTATCTTTTTTGCGGGGGTAGAGACTTATTTTGGGTAGAGCATATATTATGTTTTGTGTGTACAAATGACTGGCAAGTGGGAGGTTGGTGTTTGCTTGCAAACACCTTTTCTTTAGAACTGCACCCATAATTAATGTACTTGTCTCAGGTAACCAGCACCCAAAATTTTGCTTTCTTCATCCCAAGTACGACCCTCAGCAATGCTAAATGAAATTTTAACTATTGCTACGTTTTAATATCCTTTACGGAATTTGTATGTTGTTGGGGTTTTTTTCTTTTTGTCTGGAAAGCTCATTAATGCCCTCTGACTCCGAACTACTAAGAAGTCAACCAACAGAAACTTTGGAATTAGCCACTATTGCCAACAATCAACTGCAAGATACAAAAGAGTCAATATGAATTTGTGCATTAAACCCCACAAGGTCTGGTGGCATGGTGTTTAAACTTTGCTTCTAAATTGATGTTCTTAACAATAGCGCTCCTAAAAGGAAATGAAAATTCATCACGGCTGGCTGTGTGTATCTTTGATAAACAGCTGCTAAAAAGAAAAAGGCCCTTCATCATATTGAAGTGCTCTGACTTAGATCATCTAAATTACAGTAATTTGGGCCGCTCACAGACAGATTGGCACTGACCAGATTAACCAACATACTCCGGAATATACATATACTTGCTCTCACCAAATTTAATAAAGTAACTTGGGATTCACACAGTTGCTCTTCAGTCTACAACCTGCTGCTTTCTGTTTTTAACCCAACGCAGGGTTAATGCTGCTGGAAGAATAGGAAGTGGCTTCCAGTGATTCCAGTTTGCGTTTAGGAACCTGGCACATGCTGGGATGGATTGCAGTGTGAGATTAATGACTCACACTCCTCATGTTAAAGACTGCCTTTTGTGACAATAAATGTAAACATTTATATGTTAAATGTATTTTCCAGCAGGTTTAGGTTAAGAACCTAAAAATTAATCATACCTTAGCATATTTAATAAACATCCTGACAGTAACACATAACCTAACAGAAGTCACATATCTCAAGAAAAATCTTCACAGTGTCTTTGCTGTGCCCTCGCAGGAAAGGCACAGCAGTGTCTGTAATCCATACTCAGACGCTAAATCAGAGTTAATGCCCAATTTGGGGTTTTGGATTTAGATGTAAGGCACTAGCTAGAATTATACATGCTGCACACAAACACAGCTCTTTCTTACAAGTGTTAAGGTCATAAAGAGATACAGTATCATCCAAAATAAGAACTAGGCAACTAGTTTTTGTTGCAGAGTTTCCAGTACTCATCGGTTTATTAGGAGTATTATTGTATTTATTGTTTCCTAAAAGAAACCCCAGCTCCTTCAGTCACGTGAATTATTTGAGAATCTCAGTAACCATTAGTTACAGTAAGTTCTATCCCTCAAGACTGCACAAACAAGCTTAAAAGCGTGACTCAAATGTACCCCCAGCAATCAAGTAAAAAATCAACAGAAATCAAAATAGATTAATATATCAAAAGAGGCCAAAAATATTTAGCATAACAGTTTTTAATGAAACCCCAGGGTTTGGGGAAGAGATGGCTCATATTTTCTTAATACTTCAGTTTGCCAGACTGCAATCCAGCCTGACAACAAAAACATTTGATTTTTTTATTATGGTGTGTGTAACATATACAATACCCTGGAATTATGTATATTATACTGAGATAATGCAGAAAAAGTTACGGAATCATAACTTAATAATTTAAGTAATCACTGTATTCTTATAAATGCTTTAATGTATCATCACAGGCATGTTTGTGATACATTCCTTGACTGGAAAATGTGATATTGATTGTTACTCTAAAGACCTATTTAGTTCAGTACAGGTAGTGAATATTTTGAAATTTCCCATGGTAAGGAAATTAGACTGCTATTTATCTTTAAACTGTGTTTCTCCAAAACACTTTAATTCGAGGGGGGGGGGAAGTTTTTTCTTGCTGACTAATCATTGGTTTACTCTGTCACTGGTCCAGGGAGAACATTATTGCTGAACTGAAGTTGGACATATTAAAGAGAAGAGCAGAAAGTACGAAATTTTGCCCTGTGAAAAAGGCCTTGTTTAGGAGATAAAAAACTGAGATACTGAGGAACTGTGCAATGCTTGGGAGCATTGTATGGGATTTAGTGATTTGTAACGGTCTGAAATGAATGCCAAGAGCAATAAAAAGTAAGCATTTTAATAGAAAGGGAGAAATCCTAGAGCCATAATCAGACAGGTTTGTTTGTTTGGGTTTTTATTAAAGGGGAACACAAGGATAATAAATTATGAATTAGAGAATTTCTCTAAGAGTTGGGCAGTGCAGAGGCAGCCCCACCAAACTGACTTTTTTGGGGCATATCAGCCAGATTTGCACCCTGTGAACCGTTTCTGGTGATCACACCAACCTCACACAGGACACTGCTAGTTTAGCTGACAAGTCTCAGTCGTTTTCTGCTAGCAGCACTACAAAACAGAGTATTAATTTTTTTTTTTTTGTGAGTAAAAAATTATTTTTACTAAAATGTCAGTTCTCAAAGAGGGGAATCCATTGCTTATGCACCACCGAGGCACAGTGCGTGCCATGTACAGCACACCTGAGGTCTGCCACTACAGAAGACATGAAGCCATGGACGCACCTCAAGTACTCTGCCAACCACCCAGCTGTTTTTCTGAGGCGCGAGCCTGGCAGCAGCGCTGCTTTTGAGAAGGGTGTATTCGAAGCCCGTGCTCAGTGCTCGCGCAGCGGCGTGCCCGAGGAGCGGAGCTGTGGTCTCCCGGCAGAGGGGAGGCGACGGGCCGGTGGGACAGGCCGATCTTCAGGAAGCGGCTCAGCTAGGCCCAGCAGTGTCAGTTGTGCACAGGTACCAAGGTCTCTCCCACAAATAATGCAGGTCGCCTCAACCTTCCTGCACCCCAGCGTAGCTCCCCCGGCTCCTCTCCAGCTCACATTTCCACATCAAGGTGATCTGGTCTTCCTCAGGAATCTCTGCTGGTACTAACTAATCGTTGTGTTTACTGTTTCTGCTTCAAGCTCTTTACCCAAAAGGTGACCCAGCACGGATTTTATTCACATCCATCCCCTCTCCCAGAACTCACGGACGGGGCTCCAGGCGTGAAGGGATTGAGAGACGCAGCAGGTGCCAGGCTGGCAGGCTTGCGTCCAGGCCAGGGCAACCATGGCGGGGTCCTCTGGAGAGAGGCAGCACCCGGGGGCCCGCGGGGCACACACGGCCTCGCCCTCACCGTCCCCTGCCTCCCCCCCGAGTCCCGGAGACCTCCAGGCGGGGGCGAAGACCCGG
>NW_010533456.1:0-1274 GCF_000687285.1 Phaethon lepturus
CTGCTGCTGCACTGCCCTGCTGCTGCACTGCCCTGCTGCTGCACTGCTCCTGCACTGCTCCGCTCCTGCACTGCTCCTGCACTGCTGCTGCACTGCCCCTGCACTGCCCCGCCCCTCCCCGTTCCGTTGCTGCACTCAGCAGTGACAGCGTGGAAATAAACCCCGGGGAAATGCCTTCCCCTCTCTTCCCTGGTTTCTCTTTGGGGTCTGCAGCTCGTGGGAACTGAGACAGCTCTGCAAGTCCCAAGACCTTCAGAGAGCGACTCAGTCCAATGCTTTGGGGTCACAGCTTCAGGTTTCTCTCAGTGATCACAAGGGCTGCAGGCTGGTTAGCAAAGTAATGAAGGGAGGGGTTTCATCCTTGTGTGGTCTTGATGCTGGGCCCTGGGATGTTGTGGGAAGCACCAAACACTGGTGGACACGTGAGAAAAATCACAAGAGCCGTCGATACTGGAAGTAAGAGCAAAGAAAACCAAAAGGAGGGAATGCACGGGAACAAGCAGCTGTTGCAGAGGCCGTCTCTCTCCTAACCACTGTTAGAATCAGAGCATCCCCCCAAAAGGGCAGTGTCCATCTACTGCCCTCCTCCTGCTGCACTATGTTTTCTCACCATTAGAGCAGTGCAATTAACAAAGAAAATGTTTCCACCCGTCTTCATTTGTTTGTCTGAGGGATTTTCCCAGGCTTTCGCTTGCCCTGTGTGTGCTTGCTCACTGGCACGTGGCCACAGCAGCCCTGCTTGCAGGCATTGGCCTCCTCCTTGTCTCCGCCAGCCCGTTGGCGTCATACGCTGAGCCACAGCCCCGTGTCGATGTTTGGACTTTAAGCATCACCACCTGCACAAGAAGCAATCGGTCCTGGGGGACGCTGGCCATGGGCAGATGAGATGCACCCTGGGCAGCCTCCTGCGACCACCTGGGTACAAAGCAGCGGCGAGCTGAAGCTCCACATCGCTCACCATCGCCCCGCAGAGCCCTGGCACAGGCAGCGCGAACGCTGGGGTGTGTGGGGTGGGTGGGGGAGCCCCCAGGGCAAGTGCGGAGCTCCAGGAGGTGCTGTGGACAAGGTGGGAGGATGTGGGCTGCTGTGACAGTGCTCTGAGGCCTTGCAAACAAGTGGCATCCATGGACACCAACAAGATCAGGCCATGCCCAGATACGCTGCCAGCCCAGCACAGTTATTCTGGGGGCTCAGGACCGGCTCCAGCTGGTTAAGCAAGGCAGGGGATGGCTGCACCCTCCTGCTCCAGTCCCCATGGTGGCCGCAGGTCCCTG
>NW_010533456.1:1288-1654 GCF_000687285.1 Phaethon lepturus
GTCCCGGCTTCCTGCCAGTCGCTGGAGGACGGAAGCACTCGCTGGGCAGGAATTGTTTCCAATAGATTGAACCTGCTCCCATTGCTGTCTTTCTCCCCCCTCCACCACACAGCTCAGCCAGGTCCCCATGGGAATGTCACTGGGACAGTGACACTGGGACCCAGGGATGACCCAGGGACCCAGGGATGACCAAACAATCTCCGCTCAGCTGTGACTTAATGCAGCAAAATCTCACTGCCCACATTTACGGAGTTTTGTGCTTCCAGTAGGCTGGATCTCAGCAAGCGAACGGGCTGGGGCTTGCCGGGAGCAGTGACCGCTGCCAGCCCAGCGTGGTGCAGCCCCCGGGCGGCAGGGTACGGCGCG
>NW_010533456.1:1696-7374 GCF_000687285.1 Phaethon lepturus
TGTCATCCTCCCGCCACGCGCCAGCAATTCCCGGGAAATAACTGGCTTTGAACTGGTGGGTTTCGGATGGGAGCTGAATCATCTGCTTAGATGCACCCTTTTGAGAGGGAAACAGCTTCATCAGCCGTGTCCAGGCTCTGATCTCCTGGCTTTGCTGCCGTCTCTCCAGGAGGCATTACAGCCTGTGCACAGGCACACACGTACACACACACAAACCAGCAGACAAGACGCCCAGCCCAGGCTGCTGCTCCCTGACCGGTTGTAACTTGCAGCACCGTGGTCCATTATTTGCACAGCTCTGCACAGAGGTAAAAGCAACAATAATTGCTTTTCAGCAGAGATCTGGAATGTGCTGTGAAAGGAACTGTTCCCGCAGCAGCCCAAGCCATCAGTGCCGGGAGATGTCCCCACGAATCAGTGTCCGCGCTGTGCTGGGAGGGCTCGTCCCTCCCCGTGGGGCTGGTTACAGAGCCCAGGCGGGTGACAGTCCCCAGCTGCACCTCCACCCACCCGGGGCAGCTGCAGGCCTGCTGTTCGGAGAAGGTGAGTCCCTCTGTAGCCAGATAACTGAAACTTCACCATTAACAGCAGAATTTGGGATAGCTCAGCTGACGCTGAGCTCCCCATGAGCCCCAGCTCCGCTCTTAGCCCCAGCTGGAGCCTGGTCCTGGACAGTCTGTGCAGTGTGAGCAGCAGGAGCATCCCCCCGCTGTGGCATGGGGCTGGGGCCGTGCCAGCGGATACCCTGCCTCCAGGGCTGGCACAGGACTGCTGGGTGCTGCTCGCATGGGAGCGATGCTCTGCACCAGGGCATGGTGCTGGACACCCTGCAGCACCCAAGGCAGTCCTGGACCCCCTGATGTCTTGACTCAATTTTCCCAAATAACTCCCCTTGCTGCTGACAGGACTGATGACCCATGTAAAATTGCTCATCTCTATCCTTGCAGGTTCGAGCTGCAAATGCAGGTTTCAGAGCCAAAGGAGGAGCAGCACCATTTTGCTATGCACTGCGCTAATCCGTCAATCCCAGAAGAAAGTTCTAATACGGGCAGGGATGTCCTAGTCATGGCCATTTCACTTTCTGGGACATCAACTATGAGGTCTAAAGCTAACAGTGAGCGGCAGTCATTTCCCAATGAACACATCTCCCATCTGTGGATTGAAAACACGCGCCCGAGCATCCCCCGGTCTCCAATTCTTGTTTAAGTGCTCCTGGCATCTCCTTCCTTTCAGCACTCGCTTCAGTTGGCAGTGTAATGTTTTTCTTTCTTTTTTTAGCATATTCCTCTCAGGAGGCTCCAAGCTCTGGGCTGGGACCTGAGAACGCTGTGTTTGGAGAGCCGGATTATGCACTGGGGAGATGAAGGATAATGTGGATTGGGGAGGGTCTGGCTGAAAGCTCATGGATTGGGTCCAAAACCCTTTGCGGTTCTCCGTTCTGCGCAGTAAACATGTATTCGTGGAGACGGGTGTCAGAGGCACTCTTTGGCCTTACGGAAAGAGGGGGATCAAGCGGGAAGTGTGGTGGGTCTGGCTGTCGGAGGGCTTCACCGGGTGCCCAGCGATACACGAGTGGAAGGAGAAGAAACTGCTGATGTGCAGTATCGGTTCCTTGTGCCGGCTCGCCAAACGCAGGCAGGAAAACTCGACAGGTGTTGAGGAGCTTTGCCTTTCGGTTTCCCTCTTTCACTTTGGTTTAAGTACAAATACGCACCGAGGACTTTGATTCCTCTGGACCCCTCTCTTCCCACCGTGGGGCAGGGGAAGGGGCTGGAGCACTCACGTCCTGCAGCAGGGAGGTGCTGGGCAGCCCCTCAGTGGGTGTCTCCTGTGCTCGCTGCTCTGTGCCCCCCTGCACCCCCAGCCTGACCCCCGCAGAGGGGAAACCCGGAGGCAGGGGATCCTCCAGCCACGGACATCGGGGCGAGGTGGCAGTTTTGGTGCAGCTGTAAGGGAACAAAGAGCGGCCACGCTTGGCAATTCCCAGCCCGGCTGCCTACTGGGGTTTGAAAGCCCACATGTGGGAGTGTGTTTTAAACACAGTCGAAAGACTTACCAGTCCTTTCTTCTGTCCTTACCCCAGCACCCTTCAGTGGTCATTATTTCCACGTTTCAGAGACTGAGCTGAGTTAAATCTGGTCTTTTCCACGTGCTGCCCCAGACAAGCCCCAGGGGAAGGGCTCTGTGGGGGAGAGGATGGGGCAGTCTGGAGCCAGCCCTTCCGGCTGCCCACGGCATCCCTGCTGGGGAGGGACTGTGGTGCTGCCAGACTGGGAGAAACCCCCAGACTCCCGACGTCCCCAAAAGCAGACTGCACCCCGGGAGGCTCCGCTTCGGTGGGGTCCTGCCAGCACTGCGCTGAGACCAGGAAGGAGGAAGAAATGGGAAGGGAAAACAGCAAACAAAGGAAAAAGTGAAAGAAGAAAGGATGAGGTGAATCAAGGTAACAGCTGCATCACTGTTAACGAATACTAGGCATCCCTCCATGACCTCAGCTGCAGGGACATGATTTAAAACCCTCGGTTAGAAAAGTGAGCAGGAAATGAAGCAATGCTCCGAGATATGATATCTTTGGATTAATAGCTGGAGGAGGAGAGTGACTGAAGGGTAGACCATTATTTGCCAATATTTTCTTCCCAGGCTCAGGTGACACTGCTGTTTTGCTAAGGCCAGAGCCTTGTGCTCTGAAGGCATCCAACTGGCCCCAAGTACCCCCAAGAACTGGCAACCATGGTCCAGATGAGAGCCAGATGGGGACGGTGAGAGGTGTTGAGCAGGTTCAAACCATCCCAAACATACCACGAAAGGACCCAGGTCAAGTAAGGCCAGTGGTCTAAAGGTTTGTGACACTTTTTCCCTCCTGTGTCCAGGAGCTCATGGAGAAGGGTTGGAGACCAGCACGGACAAATCCATCTCCTACTACATGGAGGGAGTTACACGGAGGGAGTTTCTCCATGTAGTAGGAGATGGATTTGTCCGTGCTGGTCCCCAACCCTTCTCCATGAGCTCCTGGACAGAGTAGGGGACTGGGGCTCTTCTGAGCCCTTGGGTGCTGCATGGCTCTGGTGGCACTGGGGCTGTGGGATGGTTTCACCTGTGGCCCGCTGGTGATCGCATGTAGGAAACAGGTCCTGGAGCAGGTACAGGAGGATGAATGTCGCTTAATTATGGCTTTTTTTCCTGGAGATGCTCAAAAAGCTCAACTCCTAGGGACCAAATTCATATGGCTGCTGAACTTCTCAGCCCAGTCTCCCTCCCCAGGACTCCTCATGTAAACCATCATGAGCCGGCCCGCCAGGCGGTCTGACACGCCGGGATGTGAGATTCCCCATGCCGCCCCTCCGGGCAGCCAGGAATCCATGTTTGCATTCCACCAGTGTCCTTCAGCTCCCCACACCCAGGCGCCAAAACCAGGAGATTTCTGCAAATATTAACATTTCTGGCTGCCGTTTGCTTGCCTGTTTATCCTGAGCTATGCATGAAAGCCCTCAGATATTACACACACAGCACAGGGCTTGGCCAAAACATCTTTGTCCTTTCAGCCTTCCCCATGATGGGTCATGCTTCAGCTCCCCAGCCAGCCCGTTACCTGCGAAGGATGAAGGGAGAAGGATGCCCCGTAACGTTCCTCTGCTGCACTTGGATGCCTGGTTCATGGTGAGGCTGCCAAGCATTCACAGACGTGTGGAGCTGCCTCTGCAGGGCCTGAAGCAGGTAGGTGTTTGGTTTGGGTTTTTTTAGTTTTCTGACCTCAGCTGTGTACGGCAGAGATACGGGAAAGTTCTTCATGAGCTCACCCTGCAAAAATGGGCTGGACAGGCTTGGCCGCTCAAAGTGCTCGAGTCTTTTGTGGGTTATCATCCATATTCCACGGTCAGAACACAGCAACTGTGAAACCCAGCCCTGTGGTCACATCACATCCCCAGATTGCTTTCCCCTGGCTGGGCTGAGGCTGTTTGCTATATTCATTACTGGGATTAAAGACGGCCACAGAGCTGCACCACCCCCAGATGTCACATATGAAAATCTTCAGCCCATTCAGTGGAGACAGAGAGAATTAATTTGCCATCATGCAGCCTTCAAAAGCCAAGGGTGGTTTCTGTAGAAGACCCCACAGGAATAAGATCTCTCAGTGCAGCATTTCACACAAAGCACAGGTTATTTGCCGTGGATGTCCCCCATTGCTATTTACCTTGGGCTTTACTATTCAAGAAAGGTGCAGAAGTGCTCCAAAAATCTCACTCATTTTGGATGAAGAAACTTAGACTCGCCACCGGCTGCAGCTCAGCAGCCTCCGCCTGGAGGCACCCTCCTGTGACCCCCGGCAGGAGTTAAAAGCAGCTCTCCACACTTGGCTCTACCTTTCCACCTTCCATTTTCTTCCTGCCATGCAGTGAAAGCTGGAGCCTGAGCATTACCCAAGTGGCGGCCAGAAACAAAGTGAAATTCAGTTGCCACCGAGCGAGATAAGCATCTCCTTTAAGGAAAATAATTAAAGTGGCTATGTCTTTGGAAAAAAATCTGGTACCAGCGAGGCTGTGGCGGTGCTCGGTCGGACAGCTCGCTGGCACCCAAGCCCCGTGCCGGAGCTGTGCCAAAGAGCCGCGGGGCCGGGACCACCGCGGGAGGCAGCCAGGCTGCAGCTGAGGCCGGAGGCAGGCGGTGGCCTTTGGGGGGCTGCGCCTTCTGCTCCGGGTTTGACAGCACGGTAAACGGCGAGCGATGATCTTACCGCGGGGATGAACTGATCTTTTTCAGAGCCCTGGTCTTTGCTCCCCATTCAAAGTTCACAGACTTGATTTATTTGTAACAGGCTCCTCTTTTTCCGGGAGAACAAGCTGGGGCACTGCCTTCCCCAGGACAGCTGTGAAAACTGGGAATAACCCACCCTGGAGATACAGCACCAGGGCCTCCGCTACCTTCCCCTTCCTCCAGCTGCCGGGGCTGGCTGCGCTCCTCGCTTCGATCTGCAAAATGACGATGCACACCTCTCTGGTCCTCGAACGAGGGTGTCACGGGAGGCTGCGCGTCTTCTGCCCAGAGCGCATGTCACCCCGAAGGAATGCGGTTTTCCCCGTGGGAAGCTGAGCACCGCATGCTGCAGCCTTTGGAAGCCCTGCGCGCTCAGAGGTAACGCTGCGCAAAGCTGTATTTCCCCTGGCACCTTAAACACCTTTAATGGGGAGAAATAAGACTCTTCTCCCTCCTGCATGAAATGGCTTTCGAAGTGGATTTGCAGGCTCCAGACTCACCTCCCTCGTGTGTCTGGTCTGAGCTCTTCAGTGGAGGCAGAGAGGAAACGCTGCTCGTCGAATAATAAATTGCAGACACGCGCTCCCCTGAGCACTTGTTTGGAAAGTGTCCCACATGCCTCGTGCCAAATTTGCTGGCCAGGGAAGCTCAGTGGTATTAGCATGTTCCAGTTAATTAGGGTTGTGAGCCGTCCTTTTCATCGCCTGGAAGAGCTGAAAGAAGGACAAACCCCGAGCACTGCCTTTATAAGGCTTTGTGCTTTCCAGCACGGTCCCTGCTCGGCTTGTGCGTGCTCCGCTCGTACCCTGGGGGCTCTTTCTCCTGGGGGCCTCGGTGTCACACCTCTCCCTCAGTGTCAGACGGTGGCTTCTGAGTCACGATTCTGGGGAACACGGAGCCAAATGGATTCCCAGCCAGACCCCAGG
>NW_010533457.1:0-292 GCF_000687285.1 Phaethon lepturus
AGCGCGTGCACAGCGTGCGAGGCCGCGCACAAGAGCGTGCAGAGCGCGTGAGGTCGTGCACAAGGGTGTGCACGCCATGCAAGGCCACACACAAGCGCGTGCACGGCACGTGAGGCTGTGCACAAGAGCGTGCACAGTGCATGAGGCCGTGCACAAGGGCGTGCACGCCGTGCGAGGCCATGCACAAGAGCGTGCACAGCGCGTGAGGTCGTGCACAAGCGCGTGCACGCCGTGCGAGGCCGCGCACAAGAGCGTGCACAGCACATGAGGCCGTGCACAAGGGGGTGCACGC
>NW_010533457.1:370-798 GCF_000687285.1 Phaethon lepturus
CTCCCGATACAAGAGCGTGCAGAGCGCGTGAGGTCGTGCACAAGGGTGTGCACGCCATGCAAGGCCACACACAAGTGCGTGCACGGCACGTGAGGCTGTGCACAAGAGCGTGCACAGTGCATGAGGCCGTGCACAAGGGCGTGCACGCCGTGCGAGGCCGTGCACAAGCGCGTGCATGGCACATGAGGCCATGCACAAGCGCATGCACAGCACATGAGGCCGTGCACAGTGCGTGAGGTCGTGCACAAGCGCGTGCACAGCGCGTGAGGCCGTGCACAAGTGCGTGCACAGCGCGTGAGGCCGCGCACAAGAGTGTGCACGGCACATGAGGCCGCACACAAGGGCGTGCACGGCACATGAGGCCGTGCACAAGGGTGCGCGTGGCGCGTGGGGTCACGCACAAGAGCGTCCGTGCGTGAGGCGCGGGG
>NW_010533458.1:0-340 GCF_000687285.1 Phaethon lepturus
CAGCTTCTCTGGGGTTAAGGTGTGCAGGCGACTGAGAAGTCACGGAGGCTGCGGCGCAGAGGGTGCTTTTATACTGCAAAACCAGGTACCGAGAGCCGAATTCTGGAGAGTAGATACTAGTTTAGGGTGGTTTTTAAAAGGAAAAAAAAAAAGCTTTTTTTCTCTCTGCCACGCAAGCACGCTGTTTTATTTCACGCTGTCATACATGATATTTTTTTCTGGACTTGTGGTCTCGGGAAGAGCGCTGCTAACACAGGCAACAGCCGAGAGGAAGGGTGAGTTTATTTCTGGGCCGTTATCAGCCTGGCTGCGGCAACTCCTCTGCTGCTGCGTCTTTCGT
>NW_010533458.1:404-681 GCF_000687285.1 Phaethon lepturus
GGAAACCGTCGCGCAAGGTTTCTACCCGGCCTTGCGCGCTGCGGGACGGCCGTGCAACCGCTGCCGCCTGGGTCGGGAAACGGCGCGAGTGCCGAGCGAATTAACCTAATTTAAAAAAACGAGAACGAAGGGAAATGTGACGGAGGAAAATAATTCCACATTTAATTGAAAAGCTGCCTCTCTGTAATGAGCGAAGGTGCTGTTGCCTTTGTTGGTTTCTTGAGAACGGCTACGTGCATTTCTGGCCTTCCCCGCTCCCCGTGGTTTGGGACGGTGC
>NW_010533459.1:0-10738 GCF_000687285.1 Phaethon lepturus
GGTTTATTCCCGATTTCGGTGACATGATGATTTAGGGACAGTAGGTTTTTTTTTCCATAACAGGCAAAACTACTTGTTTCAACAGAGGACCTCTTCTATGGAACTTGCTTGGATAAGACCAGACTCTTAAAATTTATCATGTGCTTTCTGAGAAGAACCTGGAACATTTAGACTGTGGAAATGCATTACAAGTGCATAAACATTACAAATATATAAACTTTAATACTTATATCTAGATTTTTTTTTTTTAACTGAAATTCAATGCTAAGTTATTTTATTTGAGCAGAAGCGTAATTCAGGGTCAAATTGTCTCCTTCAAAAATTTCATTCACCTGGCTGCTTTCAACAGGGAGATGGCAAGGAAATGGGGAAGAAATGAATACAAAATTCAAGCAATTTATTTCCTGGAAATGGTAATGTCTTTGGGGATACATTTTTAAGTCAATGGGATTTTCGGGCTGCAGCAAAGCTGACAGCAGAGTGGTGGCTGCACAGACATTTCTAACCACACCAAAGGTCATTTACAAACTACAGTAACTCTAAAATGTCACCTAACTGATGATGGATGCAAGTGCTCTCACATTTAACTTTAGTATAAGAATCCTGAACTCTGTAAATTGCAACCTGGCTATAAAATGAAGGAAGTTCTACATCACAATGTGCATAAAGGAGTTACTGAAAAAATGCAAGTACCACATCTTGCCTGAGCTAATTGGTGATGTGGACTAAAAAACTTCTACAAAGCTGAGATTGTGTGCCTTTTGTTTCTTAACCAGGAAAGCCTGGAGGGAAGCGGACATACCATTCTAGTTTGGTTTAGAAAACAAAAATATCTGTAAGAACAGAACAGAACAGTTGTATACTTCTTGTGAGTCAACTCTGTGTGGGGGAAAAGGGTGTGGTTAGAGGTTCTGTACTAAGAAAACAATTACCTGTTTTCAGCTAACAGTTACCTGATCAATGGAGTCAGGCCCAAATTTGAAAACAGGTTGTGTAATGCATTATTCAAAACATGGAAATCATATTCAAACACATGGAAAATTCCCATAGGTAAATAAACCACAAAAATCATACTTCCTCCTTTCGGCCAACCCCCCTATAGAATAGAGTGGTAAATATATAAGTGGAGTTCTCCAGAAGTGGTATGGGTTTCTGAACAAATCACAGGAGAATCTACAGCATTTAAAGATGATTCAAGGTGTCTGGAATACATACATTTATCCAGGGGCTCTGGCTCTCAGCAAATTGGGCTTTTAGAGGAAAGTCTCTCACTGACTTTAGTTTTAGTTACTTTATCTTACTGTGAAACAACCCATGTTCAACACCAATAAATTAGTGTTTTCTTAGTTTACGATGATTATAAATCCATTCTACTGTGTAAGCAAGGAATGAATACAATTAGCTGAGTCCCAGGGGGCCTCAGAACTGGTGTATAAATCTCTGCACATTCTTGAACTTGCGGTGTTTTGTCAATCACTACTGAAAGGGCTCTAAGTAAAGCCAGAGTCTGCAAATCACTGTACTGCAAGGGCACTGAGAGGAAGATGAGTGAGTTTGCTTTGTCTGAATTGGATTGCCCATAAACTGTGTGCAGAAATATGGTCCACATCTGCTGTTACAATATGATTTCATAAGGAAATTGATTTGAAGAACTGTTATTTTGTTAAGGAAAAGGAAATGAGGAGGACTCTGTAAGTCTAAGTTGCATTTCTCCAGAACAATTTTCTCCGAAAGTACCTTGTCACAAATGTCTGCATACACAGTGAAGTACTATTTTCCAGTTAGGCTTCAGCATCAGGACCCTGCCCATTCCATTGCTACAGATACAGCACTCCATCCTGTGCCTTGCAAACAGCTGTCAACTAAAAACTTCTGAAACAAGTTTGGGAAGAGAAAAGGAGACATAGATGTAACCTGAACCAAGCCAGAAAAAAAATATCAATCTTAAGGCTTTTTGCAATAAAATATTATGCTGCCAGTCTCTTACAGTGTCCTAATCAAACCATGTCGTCTCAATCAATTTCTGCAATCTCTTGCAGACAATTTAATTAAATAATACCTGTAACCTGAATGAAAACATAGGACTACCACTTAGATTCACAACTAATGCAAATACTTTTTCCCTATTTTCTAGTTGTTCAGTATTAGTCTGAGAATTTGATCTAGATCCAAAATCAATGAAAATCAAGGAGAAAGGAGGTTAACTCATCCCGTGGCTGAGGTCTCCTTCTCTTCTGCATTTTTCATGTTTGTTATTTCAGGAGGGTTTAAGACTCCAATTTATTGAAATGAGGAGGAATAAAAGATTGGAACCATTAGACAGATACAGAAAATTAAAATAATATATAAAAATTACATAAAAATAATTATTCCAGTTTTTCTACCAAAAAAATAAAGGCAACGGCAGCAACAATAGAGCAGAGAGCTGAACTATATCCCTATATACATCTTAAAAAATGGAGGAAGTTAAAATTAAATCAGACTGCTTTATGCATGGGCCAAGTTATCCTCAGCTGAAAGCTTTTGTACAGAATAGCCATTGAAATTATCAGTCCCCAGAAGAGTCAAATTATACTTAGGGTTGAATGTTTGCAGGATCAGGATCTAAAACATCTGTCTCTGAAATAATTCAAGGAACATTAGTCACACTAATCTTTTTCAGATTTCATTTGCACTTGAAGAGATATCTTAAAAGTATTCAACCAACAACAAGCCAGTTGTTACAAAATGTGCTCTTTGAATCAAATACACTAAATATCACTGAAGAAAATAATAAACAGGACAGGGAAGCAGATTATAGGTTTTATGTTTTTCCCTGGAAGTTATCCTCCTCTACACATTATCTATCTGGATAACTTATTCTATTATAAAAAATACTAGAAATATCTACTTCCGTGTCATCATCTTAACCTTCTCATGAAATATCACCCAAATTTGTAAAACAACACTGCAAGGGTTGTCTCTTGAAGAACCTGAATCACTTGTCTGAATCATTCATAGAAGCATAGAATCACACAATAGTTTGGGTTGGAAGGGACCTTTAAAGGTCATCTAGTCCAACCCCCCGGCAATCAGGAGAGACATCTTCAACTAGAACAGGTTGCTCAGAGCCCCGTCCCTGACCTTGAATGTTTCCAGGGATGGGGCATCTACCACCTCTCTGGGCAACCTATGCCAGGCTTCACCACGCTCAGCATGAAAAATTTCTTCCTTATGTCTAGTATGGATCTATCTTCTTTTAGCTGAAAACCATTACCCCTTGTCATACCGCAACAGGCCCTGCTAAAAAGTTTGTCACCACCTTTCTTAGAAGCCCCCTTGAAGTACTGGCAGGCTGCAATAAGGTCTCCCCGGAGCCTTCTCTTCTCCAGGCTCAACCACACCAACTCTCTCAGCCTGTCCTCACAGGAGAGCTGTTCCATCCCTCTGACCATTTTGGTGGCCTCTTCTGGACCTACTCCAACAGATTCATGTCTTTCCTGTGCTGAGGGCTCCAGAGCTGGACGCAGGGCTCCAGGTGGGGTCTCATCAGAGCGGAGTAGAGGGGCAGAACCACCTCCCTCGACCTGCTGGCCATGCTGTTTTGGATGCAGCCCAGGATACGGTTGGCCTTCTGGGTTGTGAGTGCACATTGCCGGCTCATGTCCAGCTTTTCATCCACCAGTACCCCCAAGTCCTTCTCGGTAGGGCAGCTCTCCATCCCTTCATGCCCCAGCCTGGATTGATACTGGGGGTTGCCCCGACCCAGGTGCAGGACCCTGTACTTGGCCTTGTTGAACCTCATGACGTTCATACGGGCCCATGCCTCGGGCTTTTCCAAGTCTCTCTGGGTGGCTTCCTGTCACTCAGGGGTGTTAATCATTTGTCTGGGCCACATTAGGATGAATGATGCCAGCAGGTTGAGGGAGTCAATCCTTCCCCTCTCCTCAGCACTGGGTGAGGCACACTTGGAGTGCTGTGTTCTGGACTCCCTAGTACAAAGGAGATATAGACAGACTGGAAAGTCTCCAGGAAAGGCCTAGAGAGCTGTGACTGCTCAGCCTGGAGAACAGTAAGCTCAGGGGAGTCTTAACAATACATATAAATATGTGAAGGGAGGGTATACAGAAGTTGGATCCATGCTCTTCTCAGTGATATTCAGTGACAGGATCAGAGGCAATGGGCACAAACTGAAACACAGGAAGTCCTGTCTGAACATCACTTTTTTACTGTGAGGGTGACTGATCACTGGCATAGGTTGCACAGAGAGGTTGTGGAGTCTCTATCATTGGTGCTGCTCAAAAGCTGTCTGGACACAGTCAGCAATGTGGGCAACCTTCTCTAGGCAGCCTTGTTGGAGCAAGGGAGTGGACAAAATGACCTCAAGAGGTCCCTTACAACCTTGGTCATTCTGTGATTCTGTAATTCTATAAGTTTCCTGGTAAAGGGAATGTTTTTCACTACGACACCTAATATTTAGGCCTGGCTTCAGAAATACACCTCATAAACCTAGAACTAGAACCCCAAGCTACTTTCAGAAAAACTGGGGAAAATTTTTTTGGTCTGAAACTCACTACTTCATGTTCCAGGAGAGTGGTGCAACCTTATGCTTATTGTACTACTTGTGTGGGGACTACTTGCCGTCATCACAGTTGGGGCTGAACACCATTTAAATAGGAATGCAAAATTTAGGGGATAGGAAATTAAGCAAACCACACATTTTCTCTCAGCTTCATGGACACACAGCAGTCTTAGAATCTCCTCTCTTCCCCTGCTGCTAAGCAGTTTGACTAAAGCATATTGAAAAAACCTTGCATAAAAGAGTACGGGAGGCAGTGGTTGGAATTGCACTCACTTCCGTCCCAGGGGAGTATCCTATATGACAGGATCATGTTATTTCTTGTTGACTTTATCTCCTGCCTGTCAAACCCTACATTTCTCTCCTTTAAAATGGGGCCAGTATGCTAAAATTAATAGCAGCATGAAACTGGACTATGTGGATCTAATTTCAAATCAGGGATGAACAACGAGAAACAAAGGTTTGAATCCTTCCCCGTGGAAACAGGAGTTTTATCCACAATGAATGATAAAAAACCTACCTCCAGTGGCAAAATATTTGAAAGACTACTGTGCTTCGTGCTCAGTGCATTGTTGCTGTGACGTGTTGCACTTGCTTATAACATCCTTTCCAGACAAGGTCCCTCAAAAGAATTCAGTGGAGGTCTACCTTGTCTGTGAATCCTGAAGAGCAGACATCTGCTGAGGTACTCGGCTCTGCCAATAGGGTGGCAATTTCACATGCACAGCAGCAGGATTTTAGCCCTTCATAAGTTTTCTAATGAAAGGGGAGTTTCTTATAAGTGAAGTTTGATTTTTGAGTAAATTTGTCTTTTGTGGAATGCCTGACATATTTATAATCTCCAATAATCTCAGTATACACACCTATTACCCAAAAACACAGCATGTAGCTGTAGCACCCTTGCCTGAGAAAAGCACAAAGTTAACAATATAGGATTTCCCTATTTACTATTCAGAATTCAGGAACACATTTTATTTTTCACCAGTACGTTCCTGCACTGGAACAAATCATGCAGAAATGTTGTGCTGTTTCCATCCTAGGAGGTTTTCTCAGACCTCACTAGATGAATTACTGAGCAACTTCTTCTGCTCTCAGAGCTGCCTCTGCTTTGAGAAGGAGGTTGAACTAGAGACATTCTGAGGTTTCTTCCAGTCTCTTTTTTCCTATGATCCTATGTAAGTTTGCCTGCTTTATCTAAATTTTATGGCAAGTTTTGCTGGTGCTTGTGCAGATTGTAAGTAGAGGATAAAATCTGACTTTTCTAATGTTGAACTCATCACCAGAGCATCTGACTATAAGTGTAATTTTATTCTGATAGAAAATGTCTGCTAACATAGTCCTTTATTTATGTTTCCAGTTGACTGCTTTTTTTGACCAGGTTAGATAGAGTAAACTTAAGACAAATTTTGCAATGGATATTTTGTCTGTACAAACATACACAAAGAGTGTACCACGGGCAATCACTAGCTGCTTCAAACAAACATTTGCATTTTGAGTTGTGCAAATGATCATGAGTTGCATGAAGCAGCTCCTGGTTCCCTCATTAGATGGCAGAGAACTGAAAAAGAAAGACTGCCGGATTGATTTCAAGTTCCTTAAGCTTCTGTTAAGAGAGCTGGAGAAATAAACTGAGAATTATCACATTAAAAAAAAGAAGAAATAATTTATCTTTCTTTCTGTTTGCTTGAGTAAATTGGAATAGCTGAAATGTGCTGTACAGATAATCTCTTCCAGTACAGAGGATGCATACATGTCAGAGCTCTTAGCTATTTACTATGGTCTGTATCCCATATCCTTCTGTCACAATGTGTTTTACCCATGTAAACATGCTGTATGGTGCTGCAACTGTGCAGTTGTACTTGGTGTCAAGAGCTGCTATGCCTTGCCTTTTCACTTGATTAATTGCATCAACATTTGTCATTTGGCCTTGAGACTGGGCAGCCTTAGTCATGAGTTATCTTAGGTCCATTTTGAAAGCTTTTCTCATGTCTTTCAAGAACAAGCCATCAACTGAGCTGTTACTGAGAGGGAAATTATTCTAATAGAAACCATGTTTTAAAAAACAGTTTAGCATAAACCCCTAACTCTCTGACAAGCATGCTGATGATGTGTCCCTTGCCAGTGTAATATGATTTTATTCCGAAACCAGTTATGTAGGATGGTGAGGACCCTTTTTGTGAGAGAGAAGGGGGAATGAATGGCTATTGAGCCAGCTGAGAGCACATGGGTGAGAGTTAGAGGTGGACAGTTCTGCACCAGGCGGCAGGAAGTGGGGGGTATGAGACAGAGAGGGTGCAGGGCCCTTTCTGGATCTCAAATGGCTTAAGAAAATAGCTGTTTTAATAAGGTAGAATAAAACAAGGACTACAGATACTGCATGTAATATCTTATGTCCCTTCAGCTACTGGGAAGTCCATGTTTGTGCAGCATTGGATGGATGGGATCTGTGCAGTATGCTGTAGGAAAATCCATCTGGGGTTCACTTCTCTCACCTCATCCCCATCCACCTTCCTACCCTGCCCAGTGCAGAACATGGGCGATGTTGATCGGTGTTATACTCTTCTCAGCCGTGCCTCATGGAAAGACAAAGACAATGAGCACAACCTGAATTACAGGAAATTCCATTTAAACACAGCAAAAAACATTTCTTACTGAGTACAGTCAAACACTGGAACAGATTGTATAGAGGGGCTGTTGAGTCTCCATGCTTGGAACCTCATTGGCTTTATGCAACCTGCACTGGCTGAGCCTGCTTTGAAGAGTCGGGTTGGACTAGACCATCTCCAGGTGACTTCCCATCACCTCCATTCAGTGATTCCATGAACCAGAGTAATAGATGATTCATAGCCTTGGCAATATAAGTCATTATCAAGAAAAAGTTTCTAGCCAGAAACAAGACCTTTTACTACTCCAGCTAGTACGTTACCCAGAACATTAAAAATTAAAAGAATGTAGCATGTGCCTGAACCACATTATTCAAAATCTGAGAAATGTAAAGTATAGGGCTGCCTTAGCAAACTTCCTTTTTTTACACTTCCATGAAAGATCATTTGTAAAAGGTTCCCTGATATCCTTACCCAATGTTTTTAACTCTTTAATCAGCATTACTCATTAGATCTGCTAGCTGTGAATACCGTATCACCTATCTCCTTGTGGGCACAGATTTTGATACAAAAAGGGGATAGTTAAAGATTAAGTTTTATTATTCTCATTTTTACAGATAGTGAACAAAAAATGAGACTCTAGTTACTATTAACTTTGAAGTAGTAAGTGCGAAATCCTTTGGTGTCTTTAAGTTACAGAAAAAAATCTTTGTAACAATTTATATATTCAAAGCACCTGAATTTGAACTCTGCTTGCATCTGTGATTACTCAGCAGTTATTTAAAAGAGTCTTCAGGTATCACAAGTTGGATCCTTGGATAACATGCTTTCAATGTCCAATTCTGAAGATTTTTGATTAAGTAATTTGCCCTTCCTCATATACCAACTTTGTGGCAGAAGCAGGGATAGAAACCTGTTTCGTAAGCTTGCATTTATCTTCTTTAACCTTCCAAGTCTTTTCTCTTTCTGCCACCTCCCTTATTCTCTGCATAATTGTCAACTTCCTTATCAAATAAGGCAAGAATCCAGGTGCCTCTGCTACACAACGTTAATTTCTCCCAGTGCACTGGACACATGTACCATGTGAAGTAAAAGACACATGCTGTCTTTTGGAAGAACCATGACAATTGAATAAAGAGATCACCAAGAAGTGCACAGTCTGAGAGCTAAATTATATTTGTGCTAACAACCCCAGTTTCCTGCATTGTGATAACAACCCTGGCCATCACCAAATACTTCCTTCCAGCACCGTGCACGCATATGGAGAAATGCCCTGTGCCTCTTGACATTTAAAAACAGCAAGAAAGGGAAGAATCATATAGCAACAAACTGAGTTCTGTCCCTTAAATCACCAAGGGTTTTAGATCCTCTACTTCCACCTTTTAAACCAATATACAACTGTAGCCAAAACACTTTTCCATATGGAGCAACAACTCGATGGGGAGAAACTGCGTTCTTTGCTACCAAGTTTCAGTGATTTGTTGACCACAGAGAAATGGCAAGGCTCCATCTCCTAAGTAGCTTTGCAGTTGTAGTTACATACTATTTTTTTTTCATTACCTCAGCCCCACTTATACATTTTGGTTCTTCTCCTGTCCTTGTTATTTCTTGTGGTTAACGTTCTTAGACCTGAATGAATTTTCAATGCAGTCTAATCTTTGCTATTGGGTGCTTTGAAACTGTCTCGATTTCCACTGAACTCTGTGGGAATTTTGACATGGTGTTCAGGATGATCAGAATTTTATCCAAATATGTAGAAACATTTTTTTTCCCTGATTTAGGCATTTAGACTGATCACACTGGTCAATCACATTATATATGTCTAAATTAGCACTCCTCTAGTGGTCCTCAAGAACCTCAAGCTGGTCCTCATGGAAAGATTTTTCCTAGGCTATCAATTATGTGCTCAATAGAGAAGGGGAGAAGACAGACAGACAAAAACAAATGTGGGGAATATTTGCTAACTCCCATGATGTATCCCTGAGTAAGTTCCACTTACTTACACTGGAAGAAAGATTGCTGAAAAAAACATGCCAAAATAACACCCACTTAAGATGAGGTCCCTAGCAGACAAATTCCATGTATATTTATAAGAACAGCTTGTGATGATAGTTAGATTTCCCAAGGTATTTCGAGGGGAAAAGAAAGACTCCAAACACACTGAGTGCAAGCAGAAAGAACTGCAATGCTCAGTTATTCTGTTCTCCTTGCTGTACAGGAGCAGTATTTATTTTAAACTCCATTTGACTTGATCAGACTTCCAAACTGAAAATATCTTTATTACTTGTTGCATGCGTGACTCAATCACTATTTATGGTTTCAGTTTAAAAGTGTTCCTTTGACTTCACCAGTGAATTATCTATTTTTAACAGTGTTCGTAAAAATCTTTGCTCTAGATATAAACTGATAACGACTTTTAAAAAAAGTTTATGTTATCTAAATTGCATTGCCAACATTTGCATATTTTTTCAAGAATTCTGTGGGCCAGAATCACATCTGAGTTATGAATTTCTATATTAATTTGTTTAGTTTTTAAATAAAATGACTCAAAGTAATTTCTAAAGATTGTAGAGAACTGGTGGGAGCAAGTTTCTGACAGAGTCAATCTCATAGGAATTAAGTGAGTTCTTGCTAAACTAACAGCAAAATTAGCAGCAATAGGAAAGGACTGTTTTGAAAGCACCAAAGCTGAGTTCCTGTTTGCAGTCATCAGGAGTAAAACTAGAATAGCTTTCTGCTGTTGAGGATGAACAGGAACCTTCAATAACCAAGTAATTTTGAGTAGAGGCAGACAATACTCTTGATGTGCCCAAGCTCTGTAGTATCTTTTATGATTTAATGCTTGTTGTAAATGGTCTCCTATTTGCTACTTTTGAGGTCACTGCCAGTGACCTCCAGGAATGCACTCTAGTTCCTTTGCAATAAAAGCATGTTCCAACCAGTGGTAATGCAGCTCCAGATTGAGATACCTTCTAGTAAAGAACACATCATCAATCAAAAGTCTCACTGTCACCTAGCTAAGCTTGAGCATTTTTCTTCTTTTGCAGGGACCATTCTCCTTCACTCATCTTTGCTTCAAGACCCTTATTTCTCCCTCTGCTGAAGGGTCTTTATAAGGGCAACAACACTCATTCATACATGGAAAAATTATAGCAGAGTGTGAAAAATAATTTCTATGCAGGTAAAGATTTCCAGGAGTGTTTAAATGACTCAGGAACCACAACCCTCACTAAAAATAACACAAGAACTTTGGAAAATATGCTTCCTTCCTTCCTTCCTTCCTTCCTTCCTTCCTTCCTTCCTTCCTTCCTTCCTTCCTTCCTTCCTTCCTTCCTTCCTTCCTTCCTTCCTTCCTTCCTTCCTTCCTTCCTTCCTTCCTTCCTTCCTTCCTTCCTTCCTTCCTTTCCCCTGAAAACAGAGGAATTTCTGCTGTTGGTTGTATAGAGCCAAGATTAGTAATGAGTGATTCAATGTTTCTTGAAGATGAAGGACTCATCTGCTGAAACATGAAATAATTGAAATTACCCCAAGTCAATTCATATGAAAAATATTTAATTTCACAAAATATGTTACATTT
>NW_010533459.1:10822-12446 GCF_000687285.1 Phaethon lepturus
TCAGTATGATTGAACAGAAACTGCCTGAAATGAATATTTCATTATAAGGAATTTTTCCCTCAACAGTACTCAATAATACAAAATTACTCTGAGTTGCTTGTAAAACTAAAACAAATCTGGTCTTTTACACTCCTGCAGCTCTACTACAAACATTCATTCCAGGCAACCATCTACAGTCATCAACTAGCTCATATCTCAAGTTTAAATGCATCACCTGACCAGTCTAAATACATTTCAAGCATATAAAAATAAATTTTGTTATGTTACTATTTTGTTATAATGTTTATAACTCCATCATAGATATAAGAAAAATAGCAACAATACCCCCTGAACAACCATTTCAAGTGCTGTTGTGTTACACAGTAGTTATAAACGAACACATTCTTTTCAAGTAATTACTTAGACATTGTAATACTCTTTCAATTTCCCTGTTTCTTGTTTTGCATCTTAGAACAAAACACCAATCACCTAAATTCCATAGATTTTTTAAAATAACTATATAGAACCTCTGGAAAAAAAAAGGTTTAATTTCTCTCTCTGGTAACAAAGTGTGTGTCATCACATTCCTATTATAGAACCCTACATCACAGAAAACAATGTGGAAGACAAATATTATCATCTCTGCTGCAAGGCAGCATTTCTCGGATAAATATTTGAGAGCAATAGACATAACAGCACTGTAGGACTGCTTATATTCCATATAAATAGGGGTGTATTTATCCTTTAATTCTCATAGTATATATTGAAATAGGTGGTAGAAAGTACTGACTGACACAAATACTCTTATGGGAAAAAGTTATTTCCTTCTGTTATACAAAGTATGAAGAGAATAACCTATTTTTTTAACTAACATGAATTTTGAATAAATTTTCAGTTTTATTTAAGGAATGCTTTTTTCAGTCTTATGTTAATTGTACTGTTAGTCTGAATTCCTTTTGGTAACATTTAACTTTATGCAAATCTCAATAAATTCAGTTTCATATCTTAGCTCTTATGATTTCTTTTTCTTCAAACTATCAGTTAAGCTATATTAGTCAAGTGTTCCAATTACTTCTGCGATCTGTTGTTTATAGTAAATCTCTTGGCATAAAAGGGGATCTGTCTTCTCTTTTAAATCTCAATTACACATATTTGTTCTTCCCACCTGTTTCCTTCCCATTCTTTCCAATACGGATGATTACCACTTTCATTTCAAAGGAAAAACAGGGTGGGGGAAAAGGGCAGTTCTTAAAAGCTATGTTGGCAATTATCTAGCAGCTGTTTTCACAGGATTTTGTCCCGGCTTTTATGAGCACTCCTTCTCTAACTAACAAAAAACAAGGATTGTTTCATTAGACAGGTTTATGAAAACAAACAAGGAAAAAATTCAGTAAGGTGCTGTGGGGATATCATGGTAAAGGAAATAATCGTATCGTGTTTGCTTCTTTCACAAGAGTATTAGTTGTATAAAAGGCTACCGACAAATCAGAAGGAAATAAGGTGCTTGTTCACTGAGGTGGGACAAGTACTAATGGGTTATATTACTGAAACATGGGACATTTAGAATACCCTGTAGGATAGTGAAGTTAAACTGCTGAAATTTTATTCACTTGAGGTCCTCTTCCCCTCCCCTCCCCTCCCCTCC
>NW_010533460.1:0-261 GCF_000687285.1 Phaethon lepturus
CTGGTCACGGGCAGGCTTGGCCAGCGCCCACCGTTACGGGAACGCCGTGCCGCGCGCCGGCGCGGGCACGGTGAATGCAGCCCCTGTGGGGAGCCAGTGCCGCCAGGCAGCTACGAAGTCTCCTTCTCAATGCACATATATTTTCTATTTCTTTTATGATCGGCTAAAGATTTCTTTTGCATCTGCCAAGGAACTATTTTCACAAATAAGTATGTAAATCCTCTGTAAATGTATGCTAATTACTTATTTTAATTACAATGT
>NW_010533460.1:345-638 GCF_000687285.1 Phaethon lepturus
ATAAATTTTACAGTAATTATATCACAATTTATACACTGTGACCAAATACAATTTCCATGTGCTTCATAAGAGATAAATAAATACGTAATTCCCCAGTAATTACTGCATAATAACAAAACTATCGCATGTTTATTTTTTCCCTGCTAAGTGAAAAATGCCCATACACTAAAACAAACGCAAGTCGAGATTTTTCGCAAGGATAGTGAACGTTCATCCAGCTGATCCCAAGGAAGTTCCTAACGAGAAGAAGGAAGGAAAATTCTGAGCAGGCTTGTGAAGAGGGGGAATGTCTA
>NW_010533461.1:0-4355 GCF_000687285.1 Phaethon lepturus
GGTTGTAATCCGCCGTAAGAGGCGGAGCGGTCGACGGCGTCTGCGGCGAGTGCGAAGGCGTGAAGGGGTGAGGGCAGAGGAAGAGGAGGCGAGGCATCGCGAGCGCCCTGAGCCCGTGCATTGAGTATCTATGAAACGCCGAAAACTGTCCAAAATTTAAAATTAAACTTGGGGCGCAGGTGTGGAGTGGAGAAGATCCAAGAGTCTTTAGCATAGATATGAGAGTTGAATTTTCTGATTTTTTTTTTTTATATACACACACACACACACAGAGCTGCATGCCCTTGTGAGGAGAATGTAAAACCCGCAGCTTTCCCCAGGGCGCGTGGTCCAGCCCCGGCACGCGCGCGGTGACAGTCCGGTGATCCGGGGCGCGCCCAGGGTGCTGGGGTCATCTCCTGCACGTCGCAGAGCTGGTTTGGTTTTTTTTTTTGTTTTTCGTGTCATATATCCAAATATCTGAGCATGACTTTTTTATTCTTTTTTTGCCCCTAGCACTTTTGTGATCCATCCGTATTGATTTTATCAACGGGTAACGGATTTAATGGACCCTGGCTGTGGAGGTGTGAGGAGCACTTTCTGTGATACTTACCTCACCGAGTGCAGTAGTTTTGTGTAAATATTTCAAGTTAGCACGCATTCTTTGATAAATACCGATAAGACGTAAGTGGTAAGGTGGCTGATGAACGTTCTAGGAAGCCTGGCCTTTCTAGATACGGGTAGCAGGCACGCCAGGGTAGTTTTGCTGTTACCTGCATGTTATTTTTTTCTGTGCCTATGGCCTTCTCCCCCCCCCAGCAGCAGTTCTCCTTTCCCTCCCTACCACCTATTTTAGCATTAATGTTTACTGCAATGAAGTCGTTAATGCCCAGGGAACACATTATTCTGTTAATGAAAATAGTAACAACCATGACCGCTGCCTATATATTTGGGACTTAATTCAAATAACTCTTGAAACATCACGTTTCCAGTGGGCTGTGCTGATTCTTGCTTTTTTTTTTATATATTAGCTAGGTAAAGTTAGCAGTGAAAGAGAAGAGTTTATGTAACAAAATTTGGTTTTAATTCAGATATACTACTCCTGGAATGACTGTCTTGAAAAGCATACTTTTTAATATTTTAGACACATCCAAATACATTTGCTTTTTGCAAGATTAACCAAGGGAAGGATAGAGTGAGCATTGTTTTCAAGTGTTCATGGAAGTAATACTTGTGCAGAAAAGTGGAATATAACCTTAAGGATGGTTGAGTGCGTTTATCTGTGTGACTTAAGGATGTTGTAACTCACAGAAGAGCCAAGTCAGTCCTGGAGCCAAGCCCTCAAGCACTGACTAAGTGGGAGGAGACACCCAGTTGGTCATTCATGGAGTCTAAATGGTATTTTGGTGTCAAATCTATGGATATTTGTCCTGCTTGTTATAGTTACAGTAAATCGTCAGGACAATCCCCTGTCTCACTAACATTAAAGTTCATGATAAAGTATTTCTGGGATGCAGTACTTAGAATTGTAAGTGCGTAAACCAAAACCAAACAGAACATAGGCATAAAGCCTCAGATGTTCACTAAATACGAGCGTGATTGAAATGCCTGTGGTTCTTCCTGGGGAGGCGGCGGGGAAGTGGCATAAGCTTAGGTTGTTAACATTTTTTGCAAACCTTTTGAATTCTTAGATGGAAGATAATACATTGTAATAGAACAAAGTAATATTATTTTTTATAGTAGCAAGTGATGTGCAGTATTTACCGTTGATCAAAGTTTATGTTACCTAGAATACAGTTTCTTTGCAAATGCTTGCTGTCTTTGGAGAGGACTTGACACATTATTCGTAAGTTAGAAGCAGATAAATTACAATATCCAAAGCACATCTGCTAGTAAAAAGTTTGACTGGATGCAGAAGAGCAATACAAATATATTCATAGGAGAATAAAGGATTCCTTTTTCTATTTAAGAATATTAATTTGACTACATGTGTATGCTGTTTAACGATATACATCTATACCCGTGTGATGGCAGAATCAAGAACGTTCTTTCTTACGCTTTATCTGGGTGAGAATCAGTAATGTTCACCTAAAAAAACACCAGGGGTTCAGCACACCGATTACTGAAGTTTTCAGCCCTTGTGTGAAGTGGCAGCACCTCGTACATCGGTTAGCACCGTCAGCTGATGATAAAGAGCACCACTCAATTAAGAAGTAAGTGCCTTTCCCAGTACTGAAGGATAGTTTTGGCCATTTTTAATAGGTGATGCCTTCGTAGGGCTGGCTGTAATGATTAAAAGATAATAAGTCTTGGGAAGGAAGGGTCTCGGGAATGTGCATCGTGGCTGCGCGCCGCTGGTTGTTCACCGCTGGCGCCTGTCGAGCACCCGAGCCCGAGGGCAGCGAGTGCCCTGGGGTGGCTGGGAGCCCAGGGCGAGCTGCTGCTGGGAGGCGTGGGAGCTGGGGGTTCCTTCTTACAGCTTCATTCCCTGCAGAACGGGACATTTCCTGCGTTTCTCTTCCTGTAAGAATCGTGTGCTTATATAATTTTTTTTTGTTTCATTGGTTGTTTTGGGGTTTTTTGTGTTTGTTGTTTTTTTTTTTTAATTTTGTTTTAGTTTGGTTGGTTTCTGGTTTTTTTCTTTTTCTTTTTTTTTTTTTTTTCTGGCAGCAGTGTATAATATTGCAGATTAAGAGTTATTTTCTGCAAATATTTACTATAGCTAACCCCCGCCCCCAGCAGGCTGATGTGGAGTTTCCCTGTCAAGCAAAGCTTTACGATAATGTAATTATGAACCTGGTACTGGGGGAGCTGTACTTCTTAGCATTCATCTGTCTTTAACAAACAGTGTATAGTTCCTGTAATGGTTCCAAAAACATTTTCACTAGCAAAGAACTTCTTTAAATAGTAGTCACTGAGTGAAGCTGCTAATTTGCATGACAGCTTGATTAAATGTAACCTGGTTCCTCACTTAAGTTATTTTGAAACTGTCCAGATATTCATTACAGCCCATTAATTTTAAATTAGACCAGCTTGTTAGATTATTTAAGACAAAAGGTAATTTTGTTATCTTCATTTGTGTATGTTCAAATCCATACTGTAAAGTCATCTGAAAGTGGTTATAAATAACAAGGCTGTTTGGACCAGCATAAAGGTCTGTTGAACCTGTTAGTGTGGTGCATAGTGAAATGAAGAATTAGGTCTATTAACGATCTTCTTTAACTTCAGCAGAAGTTGGGTTGCAAATTTGGCTCCATATTACAATATATATTCCATATGACAATATATATTCCTGACTGTGTGGTTTCTGGGAGAAATGAACCTGGAAAGATAATATTTAAGAGCACATTTTGCAGAGACCTTCAGGAGGACTCCCTTTGCAACAGAAAGTGATTTTCAGCTGCGGGAAGTGCTTTGGAGCTGGTTTTTAATTGCACGTGAGGTTGCAAGCAAGAATGGTTTTGAACGGTTAATGATATTGATACAAGTTAGTGTCTTTATGACGCTATATGAATAGCAAAAATTCACAGTAAGAAGCAAAGGCTAGTATTAGTGTTTGTTATTCTGTTTGCCGTCGTCTTAATACCAAGCTTTATGAAGGCAAACAGATTTGTCTGCGCCTGTTCTGCCTGAAGGCTGGGTGAAAAGGCTGCCCTTCAGCCTGCAGTTTCCAACCCGAATCTGCCCGCTTTGCTGCGGGGGGTGTTTGGTGGATGAAGAACACACCGGCGGAGGGTAGAGGGTCTCAGGTCCTCTCCCAGAGGTGTCGTACCCCCTTTGCAGCGGGTCTGTTTGGACACGGCTCTTCTCTTCGCATTACTCTGGAGGTGGGATGCATCACGTTCGTACCAAGTCCTGCAGCAAAGGGTTCCGGCAAGATCTTTTAAAATTTAAAATATTTCTATGTTCATTTAATTAGCTTCTCTTTCCGGGGCAAGACTTGTACAGCAATTAACAGAATATTTCAGATTTCTTGGGAAAATGGACCCGATAGTTTAGGTTATCTGCCCTCTGTTCCAAAAGGATGTTTTCATGAGTACGGCTGTCAATACTTTTCCTAGGTAAAAATTATACTAGACGTCATAAAATATATTCTGATCACTGTTTTGAGTGCTATTGTCATTATTTGTGTCTCAGCACAAGAACAAGTAAGTATTTGTTATAAACTATACTTTCAGCGTATTGGAAACAATAGGGAAGTTTCAGTTTGCAGTATGGCTAAGGATTCATGGGCAGCACTAAATACTTCTTTTCTATTTCTTTCCTTAGATGCATAGTAAAATTGTTTTGATTATTCATTGACTATATTAACTAATTTTAAAGGCTTTTTAAAAATTGTCTTTTAGTAATGTCTAAAAATTGGCTTTAGTAATGAG
>NW_010533462.1:0-3537 GCF_000687285.1 Phaethon lepturus
CTGCCCGAGAGCCACCCCCGGCCAGGCGGGTCGTCACCCCCCGGCCATTCCCAGTCGCATCCCCAGGAAAAGGAGCAGCGCGTTCCCAGCCAGCCCAGCCCCCAGCCCAGGCACGCCAACCCAAATATCTGCAAGAGGCGCTCCCCTCCATGGGAACGGC
Source organism: Phaethon lepturus (assembly GCF_000687285.1). Lineage (NCBI taxonomy): Eukaryota > Metazoa > Chordata > Aves > Phaethontiformes > Phaethontidae > Phaethon > Phaethon lepturus. The sequence continues at coordinate 161 of NW_010533462.1, forward strand.
GACTCGACACAGAGTTCACATGCCCCAGCAAAGCCTGATTAAACTCCCAAACTCCAAGGGAATACCCCTGAGGCTGTCTGAAGATAAGCTAGGAGCTAGACTGCTCTCAGGAAATGCAGGAACTGGGAAAGAGCAATCACTTTTTTCCCTTTAAATCCAGAATAATACAGAGCGAACCCTGCCGCGCTCTAGCTTGGACGCAAGCGCTCGCCCAAGCTCGCTGCCGTGCGCCCCGGGAGCTTCCCACTCCCCGCCATGACCGGGAGGTCACGGGTGAGCCCAGCGCCAAGCTGGATCCTGCCAGAGGCGGTGGGGATGGAAACCAGAGAGCCCGGGACAACTCCAGGCAGCGCAGGCAAACCGAGCACGGCTTGCTGGGCTCCGCATGCCAGGCTGGAAGACGCTGAGCAAGAGGACAGTGCTGGAGACCTGGGCAGAGGGAAGGCTGCCACGGCAAGGCCAGTGGGTACCAGAGGATGGGGACACTTGCTGCCGACACCTCCGGGGCCTGTGACGCTCTGCAGGTGCTCCATCATTTCAGTTCATCTCATTTCCACTGGTCCTTGGGCCTCCTGTGACTCTCACCACCCTTCCATTCCCCTTTGGCTTCTCCATGACATGTAGTCTTAGCACTAGACGCAGATCTCCCAAGCCATCCGCATGCTCAAGGGCAAGGGCAGTCAAGGAAACCATGTTGGTGCAACGCCCAATGCAATGAGTGAGCTGGAGCATCCCTGGATAAAGAAGGAGGAGATGATGCTCCTCCCTTTCGTACCTGATGGAGACCAGGGAGCAACCAGCTCCTTGTCCTCCCGGTTTGCACCATGTCCTGGAGAGCAACGAGCCCTGGCGTTGGGGCACCCCAGGGTGAGCGAGTGAGAACAGCTCCATCCTGGCTGCCGAGGCTTCGATGGCAACCAACTGTGATGTCGTAAGCAAGAAGTTCTACCTTCAACCAGGACTACAGCCAGGAAGGAGACCTGCACCGAACGCATGCTGTGCTCTGGGACGGGCAAACGTGTCTGAGGCCAGAGGAGCGCAGATGATGATGCACCTACCCCACACCAAGCTCTCCTTTGGAGGAGGTGTCTCTTGGTTCTTGGCGCTTCTTCAAGAATCTGCCCAAGTGGAAGGGTGTCTTCCTTCCCTGTGGAAGGATGGAAAAACAGCAGTTCTGGGCAAGCTGATGGGAAGAATCATTAGGAAAACAGTTCCCAGCACACTGTTGGGACAAGAAGTCCTGCCTCAGGGATGTGGTGGCACAGTGGGGAGGGGTTGTACCAAACAAGACCCAGCTTCTGTCTTTGATTACATACCAGTTTGGCTGCAGAAAGCAGTTGGGCCGCTACAAAACGCTCAGATTTTCACTCAATGTCTTGCACACAGCCACAAGACCTTTCCATATAGTAACAGGGCTTGTAAGAAAGACTTTTTACCAGAGCCTGTCGTGACAGGACGAGGGGCAACAGTTTTATACTGAAAGAGGGCAGGTTGGACATGAGGAAGAAATGTTTTACAATGAGGGTGGTGAGACACTGGAACAGGCTGCCCAGAGAAGCTGAGGATGCCCCATCCTCAGGAAAGTTTAAGGTCAGCTTGGGCAGGGCTTTGATCAACCTGGTCTAGTGGAAGATGGCCCTGCCTGTGGCAGGGAGCTTTGGACTGGCTGATTTCTGAAGGTCCCTTCCAACCCAAGCCATTCTCTGATTCTATGGTAATTTAACCACCAGCACCGCACATTATCAAAAAAGCATGGGTGAGATGGGTGAAGCTGGAGACCTCAAAGAACCAGCCACAAGACAGTCAGAAAGCAGCGCTGGGGCCCTGGGAAGGAGGACGGGGCCACCACCACCACCAGCCATGACATGAGTCGGGATGGGGTACCCTCAGATGAAAGAGTTGGAGGACACACAGTAAGAGAGGGGTTCACTCTGCGTGTGGCCTTGAGGAGAGTGGCCGTGGAATAATCCATCTCACAAGATGTTGCAACATGGAAGAAGACGGGGAAGAACTGCAAGACCAAGCCTTGAGCATGAAGGAAACACCACGTAGTGAGAGCTGGAAAGGGCTCGATGTGATGAGCTTATCGCACCGGAGAATGTGGGTTGAGATTTGATTACAGGGTATAAGCATCCTTATGGACTCACTGGTCCTTCTTGGTCCGAAGCTCTGAGGGTCTACAACTAAAACTAGAGCTAGGTATCAATGCTTCTGCCTTTTCTCATTTCCCCGAAAGCTGAGGAACAAGGTGGCAAGCTGGAATGGCAGGGAACGAGCTGGATGTGGTTGTCACAGCCAGCACCTGCCACATGGTGGTCCACGGCGTTCCCAGCCCCCTGCCCCATGGTGGTCCACGGCTTCCCCAGCCAGCCCAGGGTGGGTTCAGAGCCCCCAGCCTCATCCCAGGGACCTGCTGCTTGACTGGTGACCCCCTTGCAAGAGAACTGTCTTCCTTCAGTCGTGCAGAGGGGTTTGATCCCATGTCCTCCTGAAACCCAACACCCACGTCCCCATCTCCAGATGGGTCCTACCGCAGTGCCGGCAAGCCCCTCGGATGGGAGGAACGGGGCCTCCAGACCACGGGGCACCAACCTAAGGAGCTGACATCCCCACCGCCTGCTCTCAGCTTCCACGATGGACATCCTCCTCCAGGCTTTCAACAAGTTCCCCAAAGCAAGCTCCATTTCCTCCTCCTCCCTCTTGCTCATGCTGGCACCACCGTGCCACACGCTCACACACCTTGGCCCTGGTGACTTGCTCCATGGTGGCAGAACCCAAGGGAGCCTGGGAGACGGCAGTGAGCCCAACCATCCCCCAAGTGAGCAGGATCAGTCTTGCAGGCGGTGGATCGTGCAGAAACAGACTCGTCCCCATGTCTAGGATGAGGCGCCGGCATTTTGGGGACTGTCCACGACGCCCTCCTTGGTCTTCTGGAGGGTGGTCAGCACATCCACGGCGTGACTGAGGGCGGGGTGGGGGGAACGCTGCGCTCACAAAACAGGGGAAGGCGCATTACCGCCCCAAGAGCTTCACAAAGACCCATCCTTGGGGGTTTTTTCCTCCTTTGGTAGCTTTTGACACACGGGACATGGGGCACGTCCAGCTTAAGAGTAGAAAGAAATTCCCCAGCACTTCCTGACCAGGTTCCCCTTGACCAGGGTGGCTTCCCCGTCCTCGTGCAGTCTGGATGGGCCCACGTGGGCTCCCCGCGCCTTCCTCCTACACGATGTGAGGCTCAACCTCGGTACCGGGAGGGGAAACATTCTCCTTAAGGATCTTGCCGAGAAAGAGGTCATTCTTTGCCCCAACGATGCATTTTAATGGTGCATCAAAGCCAAACCCCGGGCTGCGCCCAGGGCTGCAGCCTTCACCGTCCC
>NW_010533463.1:0-1175 GCF_000687285.1 Phaethon lepturus
GCCGCCGCGGTTGGTCGTTGGGCTTCAGCTGGGAGTGCTGGTGCCCGAGGGACTGGAAAGTGACCTTCACCTTCTGAGCGGGGAGCCTGGCTTCGTGGGGGTGCCCTCGGCACACCTCCTGGTGACAGGACCACCCTCATCTTCTGCGTGTCCTGCAGCTGCCTTCTCCGTTCCTGTGCCTTCTGCACCGGGAGGGCTCACGGCCGCCTTGCTCTGGCCGGTCTTTCGTTGCGAAAGGAACTTCTACAGCTGTCTATAAGTTAGTGTTTTCTAATTAGTTCACTATTAATTAAGGGGTTCTGATGTTGTGACGTGAAAATTAGCTGGCAAACCAGACTGCCATTATACAGAATTTGCGGAATTAAGTTCTGAATTCCAAAATAACTTCTTCATTAATAATTTTTATTTTCCAGACACTACACAGAAACACTGGTGATTAACAGAAGTGTGATGTGTTCTCATTCATAGTATCCCTAATTAGCAGTAATTTAGTTGTTAACTCTTCGGTGCAGATGAGCAGGGGTAGAACTGGGGAGTATCGACTTCTTTTTGCACTGTTCTGCCTGCTGCTTTCAGGTCACGTGCCGCAGGAAGGTCCGTTTGCCCGGACGCTCGGTTTGCTGTGGCGGTTTGCAGGAAAGCCCCTCTGCTCCTTGCGCAGGCAGAAGGTCAGAAGGACAAGCTGCTGGCAAGGTGACGCGTCCCTGTGCCGGGGGAGATCCCACATGGGGTCCCGCACACCTCCCGGCATGGCTGGGAAGCGCGGGGAAGGCAAAGCGTCGGACGCGGTCGGTGCGGCTCGTTAGCTCCAGCCCGACAGTTGGGGCTGAGGCATTACCTGCTTCATTCATAACTCAGCCAGAGTTCAAGTGGGCAGGAAGCTGGCCCTCTGCCTAGGAGAATTTGTCACAAGATTAAAGAATTAATGAGAAAATACAATATATTAAAGAATGAGAGATTTTGCTAACCTCTTACCTTGTCCTTAGCCTTAATTGCCTTTAAAAATCATAGGATACAATGAATTATCATTGATTTTTCTCAATACCTTTTATTTCTGCAGAAGCCAGATAAATTGCAGCGAGAGGTGATGGTTCAACGGGACTCGGGAGATCTATGAGGCGGGCAGGATCACAGACACCACCCCGGGGCCCCGGCTCCCTCTGTGATACCACAGA
>NW_010533464.1:0-2554 GCF_000687285.1 Phaethon lepturus
GCGGGCAACGGGGAGCACATGGCCCCACTACCGCCGCCTCGCCCCTCCCGCGCCGCCGCCGAACAGCCCGGGCCGCGGGAGGCTGGCTACGGGCAGCGACACCGAGACAGAGCGGCCCACGGAGCGTACCCTTCTCCAGAGCGAAAGAAAAACTTACTTTGCTTCAGAGGGATTTTAAGGAGCGAGAAAGCATCCTCCGCCGCGCGGCCGAAAACTACAGTACCCAGTGGGCACTGCGACATGGCGGCGGGGCGGCCCGGGGGCGGGGGCCGAGGCTGGGAAGCAGGGAAGAGTAATCCGTGTCTCATCTTGGAGACCCATTAATTGGCTTTTACACGTAAATTCTTCAAGTCTAGAAATATCTTCCGCTCGGAGCGTGCCTAGGCGGGTCGGGAAGGTGCTAGAAACGGCCGACAACCCTTGCCTACCTGTAGGTTATTGTTTTTACTCTATCTAGAAAGTGGAGTGTCGCTCTAGAGGGTAAAGATGATAGTTTATTAAGTTAGCTGGATAGGACTGTACAAAGATTGATTTTGTTTCGATGTCCTCTCAGGGTGAATGCACCTATGTATCTTTAAGTACTGCGTAGGAGCAACTCCTTCCTTTGTACCACACTGAACTTTCTACTTTATGAAACCAACAAGTATTGGGCAACATTTGGTCCAATTTAGCATTAAAATTGTGCAACAATGCTAATGAAAACATTTGATCTGTAGTTTTGCTTCTCCTGCTCCTCCAAAAGCTATAATGTGAAAACCTTACTGTTCTTTGTAAATTAGCTTATGAAATAGAGGTTTAATAAATACTTAAGCACACCTTTGACTCTTGCTTTAAAAGGGAACAGTCACATGAATAAATGCTCTTAAGTAGTACTGACAATTGTGGCAGGACTGCTATTAGTAAAGTCCCATAATACTGTGTTTACAAATTGCATCAGCAGCAATCACTGGTCTTGACAAGATGAAAGTAAAATATTTCATTTAATTAATCTGAAAACTACCTAACACCTACCTGAATGAAGGTGTTTAACTAAAGGGTTGTCTTCTTTTATAGCAAGTCGAGATGGGGAGCGAGAGCAGGAATAGTTACTGTCCTGTGAGGCTGTGGATCTTCATTTCTATGCTTAGTGATTTTTGTAGTTATGTGCATGTTAATTTTTAGGGAACAGAGAGACATATGCAGCATGCACTAAAATCTTTCCCTGGCTTTTTTTTGTACCTTTTTTCATGTTTTTCCTTATGTAGATGGAGGGCTACACTGGTAAGGCTATCAGTGTAGTTAAGCTACCTTGAATGAATTAACTGCAGTTGGAAAGGGGGCCTTTCCTGAAGGGGGTGTGGGTTCCCCTTGCCCTGCATCAGAGGTGCAATCCCGGCCTGGAACAGCATTTTCTCTCTGAAGCCCCTAACACAGGCTCAGAAAACAGCCAGTCATACAGCAGGTTTGACTGAGGTTTTTTTGGAAGGTGTAAGTTACGATTATATTGTGCCGAAAGCCTTTGCAGCTTTGTTGTTATGCCAAGGCTCCTACTAGTAACTTTATGCCTATGTAGAATACCACTACTTGTTTCTGGGTAAAAGCATGCCTGGTCTAGACAAGGCTGTTTGCATCAGGGGAATCTAAATATGTCTGAAATTGCCCAAGTGAAACATTTTCAATCTTTAGCTCACTGACTACCAGAAATTAAATACTGTATTTTCTATTGCTAAGATCTAAAATACATCAATGTTGGCATGGCATGAAAGGTACAGGTTATTTGTTAAATACAAGTGCTTTCTATTATAAATGTAATAAATCCACTGTGACATAAAAGTAAGCAAATTGATTGAAGTATCCAATCCATTATTTTTCCGAAGTTACTAGCAAGGCACACAGCCTCTCAGCAGTACACAGTAAGGAACAATGCTGCTTTTAAAGGGTCTTGCAAGTGATTATTAAACCACATTGATCTTGAGGCTGATGTTGCAAATAAAGACCCCCCAGCAGCAATTAAGTGGTTATACCTGGATTTGGAGGTATTTTAAATTTATTTCAGGTCAGCTAACCCCTTTCATGACACCACAAGAAACTCTTTAAGCAGCAAGAGTCTTACAGCTGTAGGATTATTTGGTTTTAGATGACCGAGGATGACAAAGTCGTATTTATACACATATATACTTGAGAATCGGTTTGGGGGCAGCACGGAGGGGACCCCCAGGGTAGCCGTGCTTGGGACAAACTGATTTTGGTGCGTTCCAGCAGAACACCTCGCAGAAGACGTGGCTTTGCAGGTGGGCTGAGGCCGGGGCCGGCTTTCCCTCAGGTGTCATTTATTTATTTATTCATTCACGGCGGCAGCATTTTCCTTCTCTTTCTTTGTTCCTTTAATTTTTCTCCCATCTCGCGGGGCGCCCGCCCGCGCCGTCTGGCCCCGCAGACAGCCCCCGGAGCACATGTGCGTGTCACAGCCGGGCCGCCTGCTCTCACGGCGGAGGGGGAGGGCGCCTTTCGCATGGAGCCGCTCGGTAAGTGAGGGCAGCGCAGCGCCGGGCCCTGTGATGCAGCACTCGTGTGC
>NW_010533465.1:0-615 GCF_000687285.1 Phaethon lepturus
AGTTGCGGGTTTGGGGTTTATTTTTTGCTTTTTCTTCCCTCTAGAAATTTTTAAAATGGCGAAGTTTGTGACACCCGTGATCCAGGACAACCCCTCCGGCTGGGGCCCCTGCGCCGTGCCCGAGCAATTCAGGGACATGCCCTACCAGCCCTTCAGTAAAGGAGACCGCCTGGGAAAGGTACCTCAGTCGTGCCATGGCGTGCTGAGTTGCTGCCGAACGAGTGTGCCTTCCGGCGTCCCACTTCTACACGCCGCCACCGGTTTTTGATTCTTGCTACCATGGCTGCTTTTCTGACATCCGTTGCAGTGCATGCTAACACTTAGCATAGTTGTGAACAATTAGCAGGGCTGGCAAGCAGAGGTGGGAGTTGAAAGGATCAGTTCTGGAGCATACAGCAGTGTTTGCGTCTGCTGCTTGAAGTCCTGCATATATAAAGTCAGAGATGGGGGGAAACGTCATGTTAATACTCACTTATTTTGATTGTTTATGCTTGTCCTTAGGTGGCTGATTGGACAGGAGCCACGTATCAGGATAAAAGATATACAAGTACGTGTTGTCTGGTGACTGTTCCTGTGGTTTATTTCATACAAAGTTTTCTTCAAGCATCATTCCTG
>NW_010533465.1:646-7352 GCF_000687285.1 Phaethon lepturus
CACTCTGCGCACCTCAGCAAGAGAGGCTTCTTAAATTAGGAAGAGTGCCTCACCGTGGGGAGAGCTCCATGGGGCTCTCCCTGTCCTTAGGGCTTACACCTGTTTTTTGTACTGCCTCATGACGGAGGCTGCTCAGGGAGGCTTGGAGGGGGGAGGAAACATGCAGGCATAAGGCAGGAGTCCCAGTTTATGCATCAGATTTAGGTGAAGGTAGCTAGGGGGAATTTGGGAGGAGAAGGGGGCGAAGTGTCAGGGGTTTTTTCCTAGAAGCCTGGTGACAAGATGCTTTGTCTTATTTGCAGACAAGTATTCGTCACAGTTTGGTGGCGGAAGCCAATATGCTTATTTCCATGAGGAGGATGAGACTAGCTTCCAACTGGTGGATACAGCACGAACACAGAAAACGGCATACCAGAGGAATCGTATGCGATTTGCGCAGGTGACGTGTTTTCAGGAACAGGCTCAAAGGAGAGCTTTGGCAGCATGGAATTATTTTGCAACTAAAATGTTCATTTTTTTTTCTTTCTTTCATTTCTGCAGAGGAACCTTCGGAGAGACAAGGACCGTCGGAACATGCTGCAGTTCAGCATGCAGACGCTGCCAAAGAGTGCCAAACAGAAGGAGAGGTGAGGCTGCAAATATGAGCGTACTATACTTGGGTTTGAGTGTGTGAACATACTGTTGATAAATTTGTGAGTTACTGTAACAGAACTCACTAGAATGAACAGTCAGCAAAGAATAATTTCAGGATATTTCAGTCCTATGTTCTGCTGATGTCACCGGTAGTTATAAGAATGGGTTTCCAATAGCTGTCTAAGAAGAATTTTTTGAATCATGTTTAGAAAGTAAACATGGTATATTAAAGCAGAGCGTACCCTTTCTGAAAACACTGTTGCAGTCTTTGGAGATGAAAATTATTTAAAGAGCTGCTCAGAGTAAAGAATGGAGTTTTTAATGTCTCAGGCATCTTGATCAACAGACAGCTCAGCAAATGTTTCAGCAGCTTGGTGCCTAAAAGCATTGCTCCTCTGGTGGTAATTTGGAAGTGTAGGAATGGTTGTGGCACGTAGGAATAGAGAGCTGCTTTTCATGGCTTTTCTCCTGTTTGCCATTTCAGAGATCGTTTGCGCCTACAAAAGAAGTTTCAGAAGCAGTTTGGAGTGAGACAGAAATGGGACCAAAAGTCACAAGTAAACTAACAACCTTTCTGCCCCCTGTGTTGGTTTGGTTTTCTCTGGCTGCACTCCTGGGGCAGCTCCTTTCACAAATCCTGATATGCTGTGTCTCTGTTTCTCTCTCTATCTGTCCTACCTCTGGCTGCACAGCAGAAGCCTCGTGACTCCTCTGTTGAAGTCCGCAGTGATTGGGAGGTGAAAGAAGAGATGGATTTCCCCCGGCTGATGAAGATGCGCTACCTGGAGGTGTCGGAGCCACAGGACATGTGAGTTCCTAAAGCAGCCGTGTGCTTGCTTCCTGAATGGACAGGATATCTGGAAGGCAGGAAGGCAAGTGTCTCCTGGCCTGGTCCCAGTGTTCTCAGTGAGGTACCCAAAGCAGGGAAGGGTAATGGAGCAGCCAGCAGGCCCCTCAGTCCTGTGTGGTCCATGGGTGGTGGTATCTGTAGTAGGTGGTATCAAGATGGTCCTCTTACCTCTGCAGAGAGTGCTGTGGAGCCCTAGAATACTATGACAAAGCCTTTGACCGCATTACAACAAGGAATGAGAAGCTACTGAGGAGCATTAAGCGCATCTTCCATACCGTCACTACTACTGATGACCCAGTTATCCGAAAGGTATGTTTACTGATTTGTAAAACCCAGTAGTGTGTTTCTCAGTGTGTGCAGTTGTTAGAGACCCGCTGTCACCATCAGACCAAAAGTAAGAGATGGGCAGAAAAATTCTAGACCCCTAAGGTTGCAAAGGAAAAGAAGCATTAGCTGGTATTGTTATTTTTCTTAGGTCCAAGGCAGAGCTAGATTAATGCAAAACTAGGAATACTGGCCAAGGAAAAGGTGTAATTCTGGAAAGGCAAGCAGAGCAGTACTTGAGTTGTGTTGGGAAAGAAACTTCCATGTCAGAGACGTGATTCTTGAGGTTTCTGCTTTTGGAGATGAGGAAGGCTCGGAGATTTCTCTCTCTGGCCCAGTCAGCAATAAGGAGCCAAGTCTTCCCAACAGAACTCACATTTGGTAGTGCATTTCGTACTTTTTCTTTGTTTGGGTGAGGGTGGGCCTTGATCACTGGGTGGTACCTCACACTTTGTCTAGCAGTTGGTGGTGTACCTAGCAGTTTAGCTTCCTCAGCGTGGGAGAAGAAATTAATGATCTCATTTTCTTGGCTGGGTAAGGGAAGTCTGTTCTTGTTGCTGAAACACAGTTTTCTTCTTCTCCTGTATCCCTAGCTGGCAAAGACCCAAGGGAATGTGTTTGCCACAGATGCCATCCTGGCCACACTGATGAGCTGCACTCGCTCTGTGTATTCCTGGGACATCATTGTCCAGAGAGTTGGATCCAAACTTTTCTTTGACAAGAGGGACAATTCCGATTTTGGTGAGGAAAAGGCCTGAAAGAAATTGCTGTTACGGTAGCTAGAGAGTCTGATTTCCTTTATGCGTTTCTTTGGGGGTTTTTTTAAGTTTATTCTATGTCTCGGTGTCCAGACTGAGACACCTGGAACAAGCTGATTACTATGCTGGCTGTGGGGGTAACATTAATATTGATCTGCTCCAACATGGGGCTAGACACTCATTGAAGCTGGCATCGTTACTCCCCCGAGTATAACGACGTGTGTCTGGTTTTCTTCCCAGACCTCCTGACAGTGAGTGAAACAGCCAATGAACCACCACAGGAAGAGGGCAACTCCTTTAATTCTCCGCGCAACCTTGCCATGGAAGCTACCTACATCAATCATAACTTCTCCCAGCAGTGTCTGAGGATGGTAAGGTTGAGCAGTGCTGGGTAGTTAGGGTCTGTGTTTCAGCGAGTCTCGAGAACAGACTTCATTAAGGCTGCTTTAATACAGCACAAAAGTGTTTTAATTGACAGTGATATGTTACGCTGATGTTCTTTCGGTTTTGAAAGAGGTGGGATTACTTCTGGTGAGCAGTGTGACTTTGTTGTAGAAGGATTTTCATCATTAGTCCACAAAGAAGAAATCCCACTCCCACTAGTGAAGCAGGCAGACTTCTGAGTACACTTAGTGAAGCTGAAGTGCAAGAAGTACTGCTTTCAGCGAAGTGACCAATGTGAACATGAGGCTTCTTGTCAGCTGTCTTAATATTTCAGCATTTCTCTGTACAAGGCAAATTAGCTACTGTTGCTATAAGAGAATATTTAGCCAGTAGGGGAGAGCTCCCTCAGGTTTTTCTCCTGATATGCCATTCTGTTTTCTTCTGCAGGGAAAGGAGAAATACAAGTTTCCAAACCCAAACCCCTTTGTGGAGGATGACATGGATAAAAATGAAGTTGCCTCTGTTGCATACAGGTATGTTATCTCTCTCTTGATGCCCGGGTTTGGTGATTCAGGAGTGTTATTAGCAGAAGCTTTACCATGAGAGGGATTTCTGGATGTCCTGACAGTGAACAGATAGAGAGGGAAAGGATTTTGCTGATTACTTGCATGGATCTGGAAGAGAAGAAGGGCTGGAAATAACATACAGGATTATTTGTTGTCAGATACCGAAGGTGGAAGCTGGGAGATGATATAGATCTCATTGTCCGCTGTGAACATGATGGCGTGATGACAGGAGCTAATGGAGAAGTGTCATTCATCAACATCAAGACACTGAACGAGTGGGATTCCAGGGTGAGGAAGAACAAGATCCCAAAGCTAGCTCTAAGTGCTTCACTGCTGCCTGACATGCCAGGTACAGCAGGCAAGATGAGCCAAACATCTGGCAGTGTCCCCCGGGTGGTTACCTTCCACCGAAGGCCCGTAACTTTGGTGGACAAGCAGTGCTGATGGGATTCTCCCCCAGATGCGAAGTAGCTGGATTGAACCCTCTTGTCCCCAGGTGTTTGGCACGGTAGCCAGTCTGTTCCCATGTTTTCCTTGTGAACACCTCCCTCGCAAACTTCCCTTCCTAAACAGTGTCACAAATGTTGGCCAATCTCTGCAGTGTGCTTTTCTTTTTTTTTTTCTCCCTTTCCGGTGTGAGGGCTGTTGCTGTATGGTATCGTGAGGTAGACAGAAAAAACTTCCTACATGTTGTCAAGATGGCTGAAGACATGTCTGCTGCTGGCTTGTTAGGTTGACCCTAGTTTTGATTCTCCTCTCAGTATTGCAATGGAGTAGATTGGCGCCAGAAGCTTGACTCTCAGAGAGGAGCCGTGATTGCCACAGAGCTGAAAAACAACAGCTACAAATTAGCCCGCTGGACATGTTGCGCGCTGCTGGCTGGATCAGAATATCTTAAACTTGGGTAAGACGGGTTTTTTAGGTGCATTTTCCATGATTTAACTCTGTATATGTCAAAGTGAACCATTTGTGGAATGAGTAGTCATAAAATCACCCCATGCTTTGCGTGGCCAAGAGGGGAAAGCTTGTGGTGAGCGCAGCAGCCTTGGTTCCTACTGCTTCCCCTCAGCGTGCAGCTGGTGTGCCCTCCGCTGTGACTGACCTCATGAGACCTCACGCATGTGACGGGCAGGTGGCCTCTGCGGCTCTTGGCCAAGATTGCCAACAAGGGAAATAAATGCAGTGACTGTGCTACCTGTCAGGTAGTTGATTGAGACCCTCAGTGCCCCCATTAATGAGAAATTGGGTGGAGGGGAGGTATTGCCACAGACAATTTCAAACTGTCGCTTAAAATCGGTTGAGTCTGTGCCCCACTGTTGATGGCCGGGATGAGCTGCTTTGTATGTGAGCTGCTTCCAGCCATCCAGTTTCCCAGGCATCCTGGTCAGAGTGCTTTTCCTGTGGTTTCTTTGCGCAGCAGCAGCACAGAGCTGGTGAAGTCCCCTAGGTGGGACTCCCAGTGGTAGCTTTCACAGCAGATGATATGCCTGATTATATGTAATATATCTATATACAAATTTTTTTTTTTTTTTCTGTGGCTAATTAACAAGAGGCATTTGCTAACTCAATTCTGCTGGTTCTGCAATCCTAGGTTCCGTCCTTGGATATGGACTGATACATTTGTGTCTGTTTAATTCCAAATTCTCCACTAATCGTGCCATTGCTTAATTTTTATCTGTGGGACTAATGCTTCTCTGTCTTTTGTAGAACCCCATTTGATTTGGGGTAGCAGTACAAATTGACAGCTTGTAGCTAGGAGAGCCTCTTAGCTTTCAGTGTTGGAGTGTTAGGATTTTTCAGCCCAGAAAAGAAAACGAAACATCACGGTGCTTTTCTTGGTGGTGGTCTTATGCTGGTTGGGCTTAATCTCCTGATAGCCCTCTGGTTTCTTCTTGCTCCTTTAGGTATGTATCCCGTTACCATGTGAAGGACTCTGCCCGCCACGTGATCCTGGGCACGCAGCAGTTCAAGCCAAATGAGTTTGCCAGCCAGATTAACCTGAGCATAGAGAACGCCTGGGGCATCCTGCGATGCGTCATCGACATCTGCATGAAGCTGGATGAGGGGAAGTACCTCATCCTCAAAGACCCCAACAAGCAGGTGATCCGGATCTACAGCTTGCCTGATGGCACCTTCAGCTCTGATGAAGATGAAGAGGATGAGGAGGAAGAAGAGGAAGAGGAAGGTTCGTAGCATACTTGGTGATATATGCTTTGAAGTGATCTACTGGTCTGGATGAAAGGGGGTGACCTACGATAAAGACCAGATCTGAAAGGGTGAGATCTGACTAGTGCAGTGACAAGAGAGGAGTGAGGCTGGAGAAGGTGTAGTCCCAAGGATGGGACTCAGCGGTAGAAAAGGCATGTGTGAGTGACATTGGGAGTACTCTGGAAGAAAAAAGAGCTGCAAGTTGGAAATGCAGGTGTTTTGTGCCTCTGTATGGATACTGAGCAAGGACTGATTTTAGCAGGGGTAGGGGAGAGGACCCAGGTCCAGAGCAGCGAGGGGGACAGCGGAGTTTGTCAAGGAGCCCTTCATTCAACAGCACCAGGCCCTGGGGGGGTGGGTGCCGATTTCTGTTGGTACTGGGATTTTTTTTTTTTTACTACCGCTTTAGAAATGGGAGCGACTGTGCAATGACACATTTAAAATGCATGATGACCTAGCCTGGTCGAGGCAACTCAGGGAAGGCTTTTATAAAGTGAATGCTGAAGTTGAGCAATCGCTGATGGGTCGGTCTGGGCATTTTGGCGGAGTTCTGCGGTGCCACAGCGGACAGCTGCTGTCACACTTCACTGCCTAAAACAATCTGTGATCCCCGACGCCTGCTCTGCATGTGCTCTGTCGTCAGCGAGACATGGTTTGACCTGGGACTCTTGCATCTGTGATACAAAAAATACCTTCCAGCTTTCCTTTTTTTTTTTTTTTTTTTTGTTATTATTTTTAAGCTGTAAACGTAGCCTGGCTGCTCTGTTTTTTATTATGGAAATTTTAGGTCGCTGTGTAACTTGCTGAAGAATGCGGAGTGTGTAACTGCAAGTGATGTCGGTGTGGTCAGGGCTGTAGGGGGTGGGGGTGCGGGCGCAAGGCGGGGGGTATGACTTGCCCTGAAGTCTCGCGCTTGTTTTTTCTTGTTCTTTGTGACATTTCCCTGACGGAGGGGGTGATTTGGGGGGCTCGGGGTGGTTTTC
>NW_010533466.1:0-1142 GCF_000687285.1 Phaethon lepturus
GCTCGGCCGCGCGTGGGACGTGTTGGCCGTCCCGCGAGGAATCGGAGCCCTCTCACTGGGTTTCTGCTGCTCAGAGCATTAGGGTCTTCCTCCGTTCCTACAAATCGTAGTAGCGTTAAGGCGCACTGAGAGCGAAAGGATTTACATCCTTTACAAGCCTCGGAGAGACAGCTCTTCACTCCCGAGCCAGAAGAGTCCTGCCTTTTGCTTTCAAGACGAGCCTAAAAATAAGATCTCGGAGCATCAGGGGAGGCAGAGCAGACCTGAGCATACAGAGGCGCTCGCTCGTGTGCGCGCCCGGCTCCGTGTACGTGCGGCCGGCGCGCTCGGCGCTTACCGACAGCGTATTAAAAATAAGCTCAAGACCTTCACTCTTTGCTACAGGAAAACAACAGGAGTCAAAGCAGCAGCAGGGGTTTATCAGCCCGTTCCTCTCGGCAAAGCAAGCGAGGGCAGAAACGCTGTCACATCCCCAAAACGCAAGGAAAAAAACGTGCTGGTATTTGCTGAAGCGTAGCGTGGCAGGTAGAGAGCAGATGTGTAAAGGAAAATACAAACGCTCTGGAGAAAATACAGTTGACTGGGAAAGTGGCTGCTTCCTGCAGAGGCTCCAGAGTCGTCTGGGTAGCGTAAGAGTGAGAAGACCTGAAGCTGAGAAATGCATTTCTACGCCTGTTGCTTCCAGTCCTGTGGGAAAGCCGCAGGCAACAGATATTTTACTTTTTACGGGGAGTTTTCAGCTGGGGCAGTCCCGCTGTACGACAGCGAAGCCCAGGATACCAGCTCTGAGCGGCGCCTTGCGGTTTTCTCTCCAAAACTGACATTTTTTCCTCTGACACCTTTCCTATAATTTCCTGCCAGCCTCAGTTCTCGTGTCCCAGTTGCGCTTGAAGACAAACTGGTTTGCGTCAGTTTTTGGGCAGCCAAACTTTCTGATTTTTCGGCATCAATTTGAACAAGGGGAGGTGGGGAAGCACGTGATGGAAGTGCTTGGATGGAGGTTGCTCCGGGGCTGAGGTGGTATTGCATCCCATCTGGGCTCGCAGCGCCGAGCCTGGCCGAGGTTTTATGTGCCCTCGTAGGAAATTGGCTTTTCAAAACTGCCACCTCGGACGTGTAGTAAACTTCATGTCGCAATAGAG
>NW_010533467.1:0-2560 GCF_000687285.1 Phaethon lepturus
TGCGCGCTCCCCGCGAGCAAGCGGCGCCGGGCGCACGCGAGCGAGCGGAGCACCGCAGCCGTGCGCGTGGAAACACTGACATTTCCGTTTATTCCAAACAGGACTTCACATTACCACTGGATTTCTAAAGTATTCCCATGGCAGAGAAAAGAGACGCAAATATGCAAGGGGGGACAGAAGCACGCGGTTCTGAGCGAGGAAGAAGTGCTGGGTAGTCGCTGGGAGGGAACGGCCGTGGGCGAGAGCCTGGGGCTGCCCCGGCTGGGTGGCACGCCCGAGCCCCCCAGCGTCTGGGGTGAAGGGGGCTTCTGCAGCCCGGAAGCGACGCTGGGCTCTGCATCACCGGCCAGCCTTTGTTAACAGGCCGTCATCACAGGGACAATGCTCATTTATTTACTTTTTTAGATACGAATGGCACTATTGTGCCACGTCATTTTGATCTTTTCAAATGATTCTGTAACTCCAGTGCAGCCCGTGGAGTTTTAGAGACACAAATCGGTTTGGGAACAGCCTCAAACTGCTGGTGTACGCATAATGCAATTAAAATTCTACCCGTCCCGTGCAGCCCTGCAAGCACATCCTTCCTGGCATTACATCATCGCTCGGGCGCCTGCTTGGGAAGGAGAACCCCTTTCGAGATGCCTTGATCTTCCAGCCCACCACGCATTCACAGCGGGGTAGGGAAGAGGCGGGCGATTCATTTTATGTTGGAACCTGGGCAAAACATCTAATTGCTATCCCTATGTCAAGTACAGGAAAAGACTATTTACGTTTGACTTTACAGCACTAAACCAAAATCAAATGAGCAGCTTTTCGGTCTGTCTGAGAGTCTATCTGCAGCTGGGAACTACAAAACGCAGCCAGCGGACACGCGCCGGCTCAGAGCCTGCAGACCCGCAGCTTCCCTCCGTGCGAGCTGCAGCGAGAGGAATGTCCCCATCCGCCGGCACTCGCCGCGGATCCGTGTCCCCGGCTACGGCACCAGCTGCTCACTCGTTTCACTGAGCAAACAGAATTTACAGGGTCTAAAACATCTCAATCCAGAGAGGCAGATTTAGAGGATTGCACTCAAGTGAAACAGCGTGAGCTTTCTGAACTCTTAAAGCTGTGTTTTCTCACATTCAGCTCCGCAGACCCCAGACTCTGAGATTTGTAGCTGCTTTCCCGAAACGGGGTCGGTGACAGCGGATTTGCACAAGGAAGCACCCAGCAAAGTTTGGACCACTCTCCTTTACCTTCCCCTGCGGAACAAAAACGCACTCCCGGTACTCTGTACACAAGTTCGGGTGACTTTGAGATGAGGATTCAAATCATCCTGTGACTATGTCAGTACGTGAGTCTCCATTTACAGGGGGTAAGGGAGCATCAGATTTCACAAGGGCACATAAAACTGGCAGGTATTAGTTGGGCTGCATCGCTGGAAACCATTTGCTAATTTAAATGAAAGCTCCTTGCAACGATTAGCGTGTTTCGGAAAACACGTGCGCGGAGGCTGCTGTCACCGTGCAGGCAGAGGGCATTTGGGGATTTTGTGTAGTGCCTGCAGAGTGCAATTATTTTCTTTTTTTTCCTTTTTTCCAAGCTTCACGCAAGCACACGGGGGGACAGCAAGCCTGGGAGAAGCCACCGTCATTAAACACAGATGAGGTACCACTGACTTTCTCTAACTTGGCCAGGGCAGCAGCTCTGGGGAGACCACAGGCTATGAATTCCTAACCACTGCTGTAATTAAATCCAGAGATGATGCCAAGCCAGCCTCTGCCATGCACCTCTGCAAATTGTGCTTGCATGGGCACAGAAGATGAGGAGTTGGATGAACCTTCAGCTCCCAGCCGAAGGCCCGTCTGGGTTGCGGTCAGGCTCGGCCGAGGGGGAAGGACACCGGCCGTTCTGCGGCAGACTGGTCGCGCACTTGCGTAGACAGAGATGCAGAGAATTTTATGAGAACAAACGATCTAATGAGATGTCCAACCACAAAAGACGAAGTCCAGCCTTTGTTGTGCTTCGGCCACAAATGCAATACCCAGTTTATTCAGAACCTGCAGATTTTTTCTCGTCTATTTTAATTAAAGACAAGAAAATTTGGGAAGCTCAGGGCACTTGGCCACCTTTCTATTTTCAGCTAGTTTGAGATTAGGTCAATTTTATTCTCAGATTTAACAGTTTTACACTATAGTGTTATGGAAATAGTAATGCCACACTCAGCAGGCACAAAGCCAGTTGGAAGAGTGTTAATCACAGAGAGGAAATACCATTATATACTCCTTGATCACTATAGCTAGCTACTGAAAACCTTACAGCAGAGTGGCACTGCCGTGGGACAGGAGGCCAGACAACCTGCAAGTCCTAGAAACTGCTTGGGAAAGAGCAAAGGGGTGATAAACAGAAAGGGGAAAATACGTGCACTAAAAGTATCTAAAACTATGAAAGAACCAATGTGCAGAAATCCAGTAAAGAGCCCCGAAATGACGCAGAAGACAAGCGATACTTGGCTCACATTCTTTTGCAGGACCCCCGTCCGCTGCCTGCCCCACAGCTGTAAGGCGGCAGAAACGCTGCG
>NW_010533468.1:0-7591 GCF_000687285.1 Phaethon lepturus
GGCTAGCGAGAGGGGTAGATCTGGAAGGAGCAACTGGTGGGGCTTTCCGTTGTGCTTGAGAAACCAGCCTGCACGCTCAAAAGACAGAACTGAGAAGAGACCAATTTGCCCAAACTAGGCAGGGCCTCTAGTAAACATGTAGAAGTGAAGCAACTGTTTAGGATCAAGAATTCAAGGATCTTGAGGAAAAAAAACAAAACAAAACACAGAGCTAAGATGGGGTAGAGAGTCTAAACACTACACCGTGTTTCTTCAGCCCCTGGGCTGGTTTCTACCCACTACTTGAGTCATAGAATGTCATCACCTATGCTAGCGTGGAGGGGTGATGTGAATAGATTCATGCAGGTGTACCTTTCACAGTGAAATGAAAGCAAACCAAAGGAAAATTGTTTGAAACCTGGCACACTGCAGGCCACTATGTGGGTGGGGTGGAACTTTGTTGTGAATCCAGGCAGCATCCAGTAGAAGGGCCTTTAGCATGCTTAACACCCTTCCCTTTCTAGGGAGTTGCCATTAGTCAGTACTCTTGTTTTGTTCTGTTCACATGCTATTCTTCCTTTACAACTTCAGGGAAGTAGCTGGGCCCAGACTGGGGAATAATCAAAAAGAACATTTGCAAGGATGGATATCCTATACCTGGCTGTGACGCTAAAGTCACATTAAAGTAATTCACCTGCATCGTTTCTTTCCAGTTCACACCATCACCAAGAAGCCTATGTCTTGGCATGATAACATAGAAGAGCCAGCAGATGGTAAGAAATCTCTGAACAGCTTGTGATAATTACATAAGAAAATTACTAATAAATAAGATTTTTAAAATTCCAATTAGTCTAAAAGATAGCGTACGTGAAAACACCCCTGTGACAATATAAGAAAGTTCAATTCATACATGATTTTTGTTAAATGTAAGGCAGGTTTTTTTTCCTCTTTAAGGTCCTTTCCCGTTACTTTTCATTATCAGTACAAGCTTGCATTCATGCAATTATGCTTTTATTTTTGTTTTTAGTTACTATACTATAAAATTCTGATTGAGAATCTAAAACTCTTTCAGGGAAAAATAAAAAAATCTAGAAACACGTTTCATGCATACACATTGCCTGTCATTGCAGATTCTACCTAGCCACCACATATAGTAAACTGCCAAAATGGCTGCTGAGTCTTGCTTTACAGCACTAATAACAAGAACCCTTATAGCAACTGCTTCCATAGTTCTAACACACCAGTTTTGTCTAAAAACCTTAATGGTCAGTTAAGGTTGGCCTGTTTTAGTCTAGGATTTGGGGGACTGGGGCGGGGGCAGGGGAACAAAACAGGGAAAGGCAGCAGGCAGGCAACCTGACAGCTAACATGGGGCGCTGGTTGATACTAGATGTGGTGTAAGAAAAGTAAGATGCTGCAATACAGTAGACAGGGATGACAGAATTAACAGGACAGTATGGGCAGGCAAATCTTGAAACTTTAGGATAAATTTGAGTAGAAATGTCACCCTGCATTCTCTTACAAGATCATTTGCAGAAGCACAGAGGTTGCGTCCAACCTTGGCTTTCTTGCTATTGCTTGGACAGAATTAGGATGTCCCTTCTAACATACATCCATGGGTGACTGGTTTTTAAACATATTTTCCTTCATTTGTATTTGTCTCTTAAACCAACAGCCGAGTTCCTGAATCTTATTCACCATGCAGCACTGGAGCCAACAAAGAAATACTCAGAGCCACAAACTGAAAGCCAAGAAATTGGCTGGAACACAACACCTTTGGTGAGTAAGGTGCTTAAGGACTCAGCTCTTTGCAGGATTCAGAAGGGTTCATCCCATCCCACTGAAAGATATTAATGCAAGAAAATAATTTGTGACTAACGTGGAAAATAGGAATAACTAGGAATGAGCAGAGCTGTTCATGAACAACAAGTTTTTAAAATTTACACCAAAGAGGACTCTTCACACTTGGCATAGGCTTGTGAGCACAGAAACAGTAGACTTTCCCTGAGAAACTTGCATGCAAAGTACCTACAATGACAGTCGTCCCCAGGCATATTGCCAAATGCCACGTATGTAGTCACAGCTGTTTATTAAAGCATTCAGTGATGAGAAATGGTGTAGTGAGCAACGTGACATGACATACATAAGTACTGTGAAAAGAAATGTGCTGCTGTACAGTATCTTTCAAAAAAATTGCAAGCATAACCATAAAATTAATAACCAGCTAAGTAAATCCGAGCCAGAACACACCAGTGAGAATTCATCTGGTGAAGTGTGAATAAACAGGAGGAAAAGAAATCTTAGTAACAAGCTGAGACATCAATCATATCTGACAAACAAACAGCTGTGATGACTGAATTTGTAGATTATCGTTTCGAGAAAGGCAAATGAGGGCCTGATTAATTTTGGCCTGTTACAAAGAAAACTAAGATAAGTAAGAAAATAAGATAATCTACTGCAACTTTTCATATTACACTTCAGGTAAACTAGTTACTCATAACAAGGCTAGAGACAGACATCCCAGCAGGGTCTACACTGTTAGATACCACTGGTAGGATTAGGCTGGCAGGAAAGAAGCAACTAAATTTGTGTGTAGGGGAGCAAGTTAAATTTATACAGTCAGGATTCATGATGCTGCTTGATACCTTAAGTTTTCCTTTTTCACAAGGTTCTACTGTAATGAAGCAGTGAACAGTATATTCTCAAATAAGTGGTAGCCTACTCATTTGTCATTTGGGCATTTCTCAGCAGCAAGAGCACTGTCCATCATTCTTCTCACAAGGGACTACTACTGCTGATTCTAGTAAAAGCACCTGACTATTAATCACTTTTCTTTCACAGATTCATGTGGACCGTACAGATTGCAGACTCTACTTCCCACGCCGGAGAACCGAGATCACTAAATAAACGGCTGTTGTGGGGCATGGGGAGGAGTGGTCTGAGAACCTGCAGTAGTAGAGTGGCAAAGCCACATAACTTAGAAGCAGTTAATGACATCTAATGTGTTATGCCCTGCTTGTTGTTAAATGAGTCTGGTAGATTTCTGGCAGGAGATAAGAAGAAAAGTGAAGAGAGAACCTCAGCCTGTCCAGATCTGCAGCCTGACAATAGTTACAGAAATAAACCTATTATAGGATTGCTGTACGTCTCACTGTTGTTTCCAAACCCATCTATATGAATACTCTAAAAACCAGTTTAACATCTTGACAGGCTTCAGACTTCTTACTCTGACATCGGCAACATGACCCAGAACTTAAGTTCACCAAGTACATGTCAACAGTAGCTGTGTAAAAAGCTGTCAGAACAAAGGGAACAAAGGGCAGGCTTCAGCCACCATTCATAGCACAAACTAAACATGCATTAGACATAGTTCTGTACAAACCATTTAATGTGTTCGCACACCAAAGGTTTAAATAGAAAACAATCCTTCAACAAAACAGACAGTAAAAAGAAATTAGTGATAAGGCACTAGTTTCCACTGACTTTTTTTTCTTGCCTCTTGGAAGCATCCAGCTTGCTCCACCCCAGGCAGCCCTCTGGGGAGCACAGCCCTCTTATCGTGCTCGGCTCTTCATTTTCTGCCTTGCTCTCTTTCCAGGTCTCTTCTGCAAAAAAAAGGACAGGTTCAGATCTTTATTTTCATGTAGTCTATCTTTTTTCTAGCTCTATAGCTTGGGGAGGATACCAAGGAGACAATATTTGTCAGTACCCCTGGAGAGGGACATTTTGGGACACAGGTAGCAACAAACAGTATTTGCTAACTCGCCCACTCATTTCCCTGCTCAGACACTGAACCATTGTCCTCAACTCTCTCTGCAACTGAATTACGCTCAGCTCCGAAAGACAGACATTGTCACTTTCAGGTGCTAGAGGCACCCATCATATACTCAGCTCTCCCTCCCAGACCAGGGCTGGCTTCCTAGCCAACCAGGATCATTTGCAGGCAACATTTTACTTACGTTGAGGGCTTTTTTCCCTCCTTTTCCTGCTTTTCCTGGGCCTTTGTTGTGAGCCACTTTTGACCGGAAGCTGGACACATCATTAAAACTCTCCTTCGTGTTCCACTTCGAGCCCTTCTTCTTCCCACCAAAACCAAACTTCTGATTCTTGTAACGTCTTTTGGCATTTGGTCTGAAAAACAACCGAACAGCATCATCGCCTATATTCCTTTCCTCAGGTCCTCAGGAAGCTCTCAAGAAGGTACATGTATCTGCTGATGGACTCCCATCAGCCATCATAAATCCTTCCCCTCTTATTGAAGAGACAGAAATTAGCACATTTCAGTTTCCGATCCATTCTGGCCACAGTTTTCCTCCTCTCTAGGGACAGAAAGCCACCTCAAACTTATTTTAACAAACATTAATCAGAACAACTTTCTTGTTCCACAAAATGACCCCCTAAAAAACTGAAAAAATCAGAGATTCTGCATTTAAGTATCTTTCTTTTCTGGTCTCACCCCTTCTTTATCTGTTGACTTGCCCCTCCTTTTTTCTTCCCCTGAGATGACGTTTGCTCTTCATCTAGAAAATCCAGCTTGTCAGAGAGACCTGCAAGAGCAAAGACATAACAGTTGCTCAGCTACTACTGCAGAAAATAAGAATTTTCGGTCTAAGTGAGTAATAGCAACAAGTCACCCTCACCAAAGAACTGTTACCTGGGAGGATTTTCACCGCCACTGTGCAGCAGCAGCCTTTCAAGCTCACTGCCCAGCTCACTACAGATTCACACCACACATCACGCTGCCTTACATTGCTCACACATCACTATTCACATTACACATTTGCTCTCTTAGACAAGTTTTACCTTTCTGGTATTTCTTGACTGCATTCAACATATTTTTCTTCTCCTTTTGTCTCCTCTGCAGAATCTCAGTTTGCACCTGAGATTAGAAGCAGAATGTTAGTGCTGTTACTTGTAATGTCACATACTTTTTTTATCTTTTTTTTTTTTTTTTTTTTTTTTTTAAGGCATGCCATCTTTTGCTCTGTCCTCCTTCAAAGCAACTAGACAGAAGACTAGACAGATTCTGTATATTTTAGCCAGCCTCCTGTGGTCTCACTTTCTAAGCTCCTCACTCAGGTTCTTGATTCTTGTCACAGATAGGTCCCTTTTGTAGCTCTTCCTCACCTTCTTGCCATATTTTCTCATTGCACGGAGCTGTTTTGCTTTCTCAGACCTCTCCATCGCTTCCTGCTTACTCTTAAGCTTCTGTCGAATCTTATTAGGGGATAGAAAAAACAAAATTTATCAGTAACACAAAAGAAAATATGAGGATTTTATGATTGCTGTGCAGTCCTGAAATTAGTAATTACATGAACTATCAATGACTGTAAAAATGGAAACATTTCTCAATCAGATAATGACTTACAAGGTATAACGTTCTTTCAACTCAGGACAGGAGCAATTATTACAGAAACTCCTGAACTGATGTGTAGCCAAAACCTGGTTAAAAAGGCAAAACTCACAGAGACAAAACAAAGCCTTATAATAGGCTCTAATGGAACTGCTAAACAACAGTATATTGTCAGTCTACTCAGGTGTATGTAGAAGACTTGATAGTTTCTTTCTTGTCATTATTAAAAGTAAAGCACTGTAGAAGAGTCAACACTCCTTCCATGCCATAGAAAACATCTTTTTCGTTCCCTCCTTGCTCACCAACGTTTCTATAAGGATGCTGCGTTTCAAGGGATTACAAAAATTTCAACACAGACCTTCTGGATTCAGTCCGTGACTCCACTAGGAGACAAAAACTCTGTTCTTCAAACAGAAGCCAGCAAAATAAGGTAATAGTGATGTGCAGAATTGACTTAAGCCTCAGCACAAGCTAATTACTAATTTTCATCTTCTCTAGGAAGGTTCTGTCAGACATCAAAACAGTGACCAAGTCATACATGAACCTCCAAATTAGACTCCAGCTCATGTTTAACTGATACAATATAGTCTTTTTTTCCAAAACTAAAACAAAAATTAGTTCTATTTTAAAGAAATACCACAATCAAGAAGCAAGTTCATTAAATTGTTATTTCCTACACAAATCTGACTTACTACCTGTGATAAATTCCATAACATACAGTTTAAAACCACAGAGAAGCAAAACACACTGAGTATAAACAGAGGGATATACTTAAATATGGAAAAGGGATCACGTTAATGCCACAGTTGACTGCAAATCTTAGAACAAAGAGCATAAACACAGACAACTTCACAACCACTCTCACACACGAAGGAAAAAGTCTCCATTTTTAATATGAAATAGACTTAGGACAGAATATAAATCGTGCTTTTCCATGTTACGTTCCAACCTGTTACGGAAATTCCCACATGGCACCAAAATACCTGAACAGGAAGACATTTCCTGCCACAAGCAAAATTTCAAACACAAATGCTATCACAGGCATTTGTCCAAGAGATGAAGGTAAGTGTTCACACATCACACCGTAAAGTTAATCCCTAACACAAGCTAAAACCAACACAGAAAAGAAAGCCATTATTCACTGCACATACCTTCTGCATCTGTTGGTCTGATTTGGCCATCTCTGCAAAGTAATCATCTGGCCTTCTAGTAGGAACTTGGAGCTTACGCAACCTAGGTAAGGCTTCCAGGACCGCTGCCTGAGCCTGCCGGTAACTAGGGAGACAACACAGCATCAGCTCTATCACCGGGTATTGGGCATCTCACAAAAACTCTTCTCACATAAGCTAGCTGGTACTGGTATCTAACAAGCACTGATCTAGAATTCTATCAATATGCTGTGCCCTACAGCATTCAGTGCTACTGAAAGCAATTTAGGTGCCAGTACCATGTAAAAGCTTATATCTTGCACATATACGTTTACCTAGTTTCCAGTTACAGTTTTATATGTTGGATTATAAAATGCAAGGCAAAACAACGGAACTATAACAACCCCAAACAAATCACAAAGAAAAATCCATATTCTGTGTTAAAGCCATAGTGCTGCAACCAAGGAACTTTTTAAATAAACTTTTCAGCAAAGGATGGAAGTCTGCTGCAAGGAGGGAAATTATTTCCCCATCACAAGACAAGTTAAATACACTAGCATTAATTTGTAGTTATTATGGAAAACATTCAGAGCCATCAAACGTAAAATACATGGCCCAAGAGTGCCACAGTGCCACAGTGAGAGCCAGTGCACGTTACCGTAGCAGGCCTGTGAAACACAAATCCAAGTGTGCAGCAGTGTGCTCAGATCCTACAAGAAATCTCCCCTTTTTTACACTTACAAGCTCATCTCTCTCTGGAAATCATTCTCAGGGTCAACAGCATCTTTGTCAGAAGCACCCTGTGAGACGGGATCCACGACCTGGCCCGAAGTCACATCCAGCCTTTCCACCCAAGCTAGCTGCTGCTTGAATTCGGAGAGGCACTGCTTCAGGCCGTCCTGTGAAAGCAGCACAGCTCTGCACGCCGCCACACAAAACCACCTCCCCAGCGCCGGCCCGCCTGAACACCCAGCTCACACCGCAGGCTGCTCCTCCAAGCAGTGACACCCCAGATCAACACAGCCGTGCAGGAACCCGCAGTGCAGGGCCCCGACACCCGCGGTCCCCGTACAAGCGGGGGCTCCTCTGCCCCTCACCCGGCGCTCGGGCC
>NW_010533469.1:0-949 GCF_000687285.1 Phaethon lepturus
GTCAGGATGGGCCCCCCAGCCCGTCACCTCCCCGTCTGCCCACCCCAGGCCCTCCAGAACCCCCAGGAGCACCCAGAGCCACACCCCACCCTGCCCAGGCAACTGGAAGAGCCTTTGGAGCTGTGCCCCCCACATGCCAGGGCATGGGTGGGCTTTGCCCCCAGTCCTGTTGGGGAAGGGGGGGTACCAGCAGGAGCCCCAGGTCCAACCGGCCCCTCTCCCCTGGGGGTGCCGCTGCCAGTACCCCATCCCCCTACCGCTGCAGGACGTGCCCTCGGGGTGGGCTGCGGTGGGCATGAAACGAATTTGCCAGATCTCAGGCCGAACAAGCACAGAGCCATGTCCATGCTGCGGCATCTTCCCTCCGTGCTGGGTGCCAGGAGCAGGGGAGGTGGGACAGAGGCTAAACTCCCTCCTACCCCAGCACCGGGGCAGAGCAGCACCCTGGCCAGACCATCCAGCATCTGCTGGTCATTAGTGCTAGCTGACAGCAGCCTAATTAGCCAGGCTGCAGCATGGGCAGTGCCCCCCCAGGGCCGCTCAGCACAGGGCTGGAGCTAGACCTTCTCCTTCAAGCTTTCCTGTCCCAGCAGGGGCTGTGCATTGGGCAGAGCCCCCTCTTGCCCCCCAAAACCCAGACGAGTGGGTGATGCCCCTTGGGGAGCTTTGCCCCAGCCGGCTGCCATCCCTCATAGGCATAACTGGAGTCAAAACCCTGGAGCTCCAGGGGCAGGATGAGGCCTCGAGCTTCCTCTCAGGGGAAACCGAGGCACGGAGCAAGGTCTGGTCTGCAGGATGGCTGGGACAGGGCTTGGCTACGAGCCCACAGCAGTTCCCAGTCCCGTGGGGACCGCTCCTGTGCCCAAGGAGGCTCCCCACACCCTCACGGTGGGCACAGGAGGCTGGCAGCTGCCAGAGGAGGAGGAAGAGGAGGAGGAAGGCATTACCA
>NW_010533470.1:0-1629 GCF_000687285.1 Phaethon lepturus
GCACGCCTGCGACAGGAGGAGGGGTTATTGTAGTGGATCGGTTTCTAGACCAGAAAAAAGCTTGCTGGTGCCGAAGTCAGCGATCAGCTGTCAGGGACATCACCCGTGACGTGACGAGAGGCAGTGAGAGCCTAAAAAAGACTGGGGGGAAAAAAGTACAAGTCCTTCAATGCCATCTGTTGAAAAGCAAGTGGGGGGGAGCATCTGAAGCACTTTACGGGATGAAGTAAACTGCAGACAGGGAGTGCACTACCAGCTGGCTGCGGTTCAGCGACCCGCGGCGCTGCGGGCAGAGGAGCCGTGGGGTCCCGGGCTGGGTCCCGGCAGCAGGAGCTGCTCTGCCCGGCACCAGCCACTGCAGGATCTGCTGCCTCCGCCTGCATCTAGGACACACCATGCTACTGTCACCCGCCCTATTCAACAGCATTTTTGAGTGTGACGTGGGTACGTATTATCAACTCAAGGTTTTTGTTTTCTAGCTGTGTATCTCTATGTAGGCATACAAGCCCAAATTTTACATACTGCTTTTCTCCAGGGCAGGGAAGCCGTGCACATCTACTCACATTTACACAACCCCTTTTAGGTCACTGAGGCTGCAGAGAGGTGGATCTGGAGCTTAGCGTGATGTTACTCACAGGTTCCTCATGCAGACAGTGGTGCTACTGCAGAAGGTAATGTAAGTCACCTAGGGATGATGGAGCAGCGAACGGCCGTGGATAACCTCTTGGGTCGCTCCCCACAAACAGCCGGGATGACAGCCAGGACGTGCAGGTCCAGCCTGGTGCTGGGATGCATGCCTCGATCTCACACTCTCAACTCACACTTGTAATTTCGAAGTTAAATTCCTCCGTTAAGCGACCATGGTGCGGGGGCTCTCTCCCTCCATTGGCAATGTGGAGAGCCTCGACTCCTAGCACTGGGCTCCTAATTTAGACATCAAAACTAAGTGCCTTAAGAGAGGCAGTGTGAATAACCCAGGGTTCAGGGGGAAGAATATATCAGATGACAAAAAATAGAGATTTTTTTCACTGCTGGATTTGTCAGTGTATTTTGAGCCTGCTCCAAGTTCACATAAAGCCAGCTGACTTCCAAATTATCTCCACCAGCCATTTTATACAAGGCCCCTTTTTTAAAAACTCAGGATGAAAGATCACTCCTGTTTACAACAGTGGACATTATGTGCAGGACACCTCCTATATTCAAGGAAATCAAGACAAAAAATGCACAGTGAGATGGGTGCTTTCTCTCCAGATATACTCCATTCACTTCAATGAGAACTCCAGAAGCAGGTCCTGCAAGAAGAATCCTACTCTAGCTAGAGCAAGGGTCCTGTGAAGGACTCCTGATGTGCCTTGTCAGACTAGGTTCAAAGTCCAAAGCCAACATAGAATCATGGAATCATTTTGGTTGGAAAAGACCTTTAAGATGATTAAGTCCAACCGTTAACCAAGCACTGCCAAGTCCACAACTAAACCATGTCCTTAACTGCCACACCTACAGGTCTTTTAAATATCTCCAGGGATGGTGACTCAACAACCTCCCTGGGCAGCCTGTTCCAATGCTTGACAGCCCTTTTGGGGAAGAAATGTTTCCTAGTGTCCAATCTAAACGTCCCCTGGCACAACTTGA
>NW_010533471.1:0-1703 GCF_000687285.1 Phaethon lepturus
CAGCCGGATTTAACGCCGTTCACCACAATCTGTTAGCTAAGATGTGGTTTTTTGTCTTTGAATTTCCCATCTCTTCCTTTTTAACAGTATCTTGACTACTCTGGCTTTCAATGGAGAAAATAAGTTACTTGACGAGTTAAGGAAGCAAGAGTGAGAGTTTTTAAAAAAACAACCACCTTCATATATGTACTTCTACTAGTTATTTGCATTACTGTAACATAAAAGGAGAGGAAAGAAGGAAGAAATGGCTGGGTTAATCTAGGCTCCCCACTTACATCATAGAAAGGTTAATCAAAAGATCTCAGTAGGGATTCCTTCCACAGTCTGCTCATGTTACCATTTTAGGGTTACTCTGCAGGAGTTTTGCTGTGTTTTTCATCTTTACTCAGAGGCAGCAGTTTTTTCTGTCCCTGTGTACAGTACCACTTAATACATTGAGGATGTAAGGAATTCCTGGCATGTAAACAGAATACTGTATTGTAGACAGTAGATTTTTACTTTTAATACATTTCCACTAACTGCATCTCAATTCTTAGAGTATTTTGATTCCACTCACAATGTCCTGCTGCTAATTCCTGATTGTGTCCTTTCCCATTTCATTATTTTCTCCTATTTCACTTTTCTTTTGACTCTTCATTCTTCCTTGACTCCTTAGTCTTTCACTTGTATGCCATGATTTTCTTCTGCTTCTAGTTCTTTTCATTCCACTCTCTTTTATTAGCTTTGCCTCTATTTCTTTCTTCATGTTGTCCTCTTCTTTGCCCTCACATCCTTCACTTTCTAGCAAATTGCCACATTGGCATGAATTACTGGGGAAAGATTGGAGATATATGTCCTTTGAGGATAGAAAAATTTATCAACAATCAGGTCTATGAACAAAAGCCAGTTTCTACTTCAGAAAAAAAGACAAAATGTTAGGGGAGTGGGAATTATTTGAAGACTGCAGCTGGAAGTCAGTTTAGGAATCAAGGTGATAGGCTTTACTTTGGCTATACTGTAGGCTTGATGTGTGACCTTGAGTAAATTACCCAACCTTCATGTGCCAGGATGAGCAATTTACCTACCTGTTAAAATTACCATAACAATATTTCTGTCTTAGCAGTGCTGCAAAGTTTAATTAAGCTTGGTAAGCACTCGAACATTCTTAATTCAGTATAATTACCATCATTATGCATTAACCCACCATGACATTTTTCAGACAATAGGTGTCTTAACTACTCCATTCTAGACTTAAACATGACAGTATCCTTCAACTACATTTATCCAATAATTAAATTGTTTTGGAAAATATATTAATTATGGCTGGAATTACAGCCTTTTGTTGAAATCTCTAAAAGACCTCTGAATATCACAAAAGCCCTGAACAAACATGCAGCTGCTGAACTCACCCATCTCCTCTGTCTAACACAGCCCAAGCTCTCCCGCTAACTGCAGACGTCTGCCTTCACATGCCTCCACCTGCCTTTCCTTAGCGTAGGACATGCCTTTTCAAGCGGCTCAGATGTTACTTGATTGCTCACATCAAGAAATTCAGTGACTCCCTGTGGAAAAGGCTGCCCTGAGACAAACTTCTCCCTTGTAACCACTCCAAAAATGCCTTCAGATGTGATGAGATGCTTCAGCTTCCATGGTAGACCGGTGCTACCAGCCACCTTTTTCGTGGTGGAGTTTCATCCCAGGAGCAAGACAGCAGCGGCAGGCCG
>NW_010533472.1:0-24136 GCF_000687285.1 Phaethon lepturus
TGGGGCTGTGCCCTGCGGCCGTGGGATGCCCAAGGTACGCTCTGGGCATGGGGATGCCGTGAGGCCTTAGGTAACTCCGCTGTCGGAAGGCGGCTTTCTCTTCTGAGGGGTGAGCAGCCCGCGTCAGGCGCCCTCTCGAGGGGGAGCGCCGAGATGCAGTTGGTAGTGGTGGCCCCGGGGGAAAAAGAAAATAAACTAATTTTGTCTGCTAGGTGGTTTGCCTGGAGATCACCCGTGGGCACTCTAGTAGGATTTATACTTTGGTTGATGTTAGAATTAATCAGTTTGTATCTACATACACAATTCCCTAAATTACTAGAAGATCTTGTCATGTTTTTCAACAAATGTAAGTTAATCACAGGGTTTTGTGAGAGAAATAAATTCTCTGGTATAAAGCTGCCCTAATTGAGAAGTCTTCACTGGGGATTATGGGAGCAGCAGCATTTACTCTTGAATTTAGCTAAGATAATTATCAGTGATGTGTGTATGATAACTTGGTTGTTAGTCACAGAAGTGATTTTGGAAAGTATGGATTGTTAATCTGTTTTCTATAGGAATTAATTTGCAATTGGCTTTGAGCCTTTCTTAACTTTTAACAATGCAACCTGAAGTTGAACGAAGCTCTCTCCCTAAATTTCCTGTAACCATTAAGCATCGCTTCTGAAATGCATATAAAACATTAAAATTAGTTTAGGGTCAGCTTGGTGCATAACCTCTTTTGATTTTCCTTGGATATGGCACAGTTTCTCAGTAGCTTCTGTACACTCGTCTGTTATGTTCTCAGAAAAGAAAAAGATACTTGAAGTAGTGACTTCAATGCAATATAGTGCTGGTGAGCTAGCCCAGCGGTTAGGTGAAGGTGCACAGATCTCTTTGAAGAGACAGTTCCTTTCCCTCACCAGTAGTTTCTGTTTCTTCCTATAACATGTCAGGCTAGAGGGTTGTTCCAAAGCCTACTGCCATTAGTGAAAGCACATTAAACACAGCAGCCAGGGATCTACACCTGCACTTTACATATAAAGTTAATGCAAAGTCTCTGCAAAACACTTTACAGTTAAGGTTGATAGGCTGAGAAAAATGCAACGATCCATGAACAATCTGACTATTTCTCTTCCACCTTTTCAGACCGTTTTATATCTCAGGGAATTTCCAGTTGTGACTGTGTTGTTTGTAATACTTACTTTTGTAAACTCCTAAGGACCGATTGTAAGGTTTAATAGTGCCTGATATACCTGTGGAAGTTGCTACAAAAGTACTTTTTGGGCCTTTATGCTGTACTGGTCTGATTCTCAATCTCTTCTGTAATCTGATCAAATTATTACAGCCTGGACTTGGTTACCAACTACAGCATCAGATGGTGGTCTATGGTTATTCCCTTTACAATGCCTAGCTCCCCCATGCTGGGTTCCTAAATAGGAGCCAATAGTATCCATTCACTACTTCATGCTTCCTTTTTGTAGGAAAGACCAAAACAAACAGGAGTTTAGATGGATATTTAGGTGACATAAATGGGCTATTACTATATGTATAACTCACCAGCAAGTTTTTATTTTCTGATGTAAAAAATAAGATTGTGTGGTTGGGCTCAATGCGGGTTGGTCTATTACTGTGGTGACAGGTGGCTGGCTGAAAGCTGTCAAGCAGCTTCAAGTATAAACTTCTGTGTTGTCTTTTTTTTTTTTTAATGGTTCAATATTCCATAAACTTTTGACATGTATCTGGTATGGTTAAAAGTCATCCTTATAAATATTGCTTATAGAATTGTTCGATGAAATTAGCTCATGATATTGCTAATTTTTAACACCTGGCATAAACCTGCAATCCAGGTCAAGTATATTCACAGAACTGAGCAGTCTATTTATTATATTTATTATCTGTTGTTTTCCCACTTATTCATTTGGTAAATAATGTCTTTTCAATCCTAAATTATGTTTCAATTTTTATAAACAGCAATGCAATGGAAAACTGTGGTTCTGACACGCAACAAATATTTCCAATAAGACATCTATAAATATATTTTTGTGTTGATTAATTTGCTGAATAATTATTTGGTAAATGTTAGGATTTCTATTTCAAACTGAGGTTTGTAGTTCCTTAACCACTAGAAGGCACTCTGGTATAAAACTTCCTCTTTAACAGCTTACAAAACCTCCATCTAAGTAAGGATGAAACATAAACAAACAGACGTGACTGGCTTTAAGCAATATCCTTCTAAAGATAGCTGTGTTCACTCTTATGTGAGATGATAACCTTCAAATTATTGTTTGTCCAGC
Source organism: Phaethon lepturus (assembly GCF_000687285.1). Classification (NCBI taxonomy): domain Eukaryota; kingdom Metazoa; phylum Chordata; class Aves; order Phaethontiformes; family Phaethontidae; genus Phaethon; species Phaethon lepturus. The sequence continues at coordinate 2,274 of NW_010533472.1, forward strand.
TACACCAGAACTTACGCTCAAATGTGCACATACTGCAAGCATGTGTATGCATAGATTATTGCTGTTTCATCAGGTATCACTCAGAAACCAGAAAGAGGTTAACTTGTCTCATGTTCTGTGGTTTGTACATGTGTATACTAAATACGTTGCTGATGTGCTAGCAGGTGGAATTTTTCACCTGCCAAACTCTGCTTTCAGTACTGAATCTCTCTGACTTCTGTGAGGGTGGTGGTTACTCCACCATTGTGTGTTTGTGTGAAAGTACACTCATGCAGTATTAAGATTCACAGTTAAACATACAAGTCTAGAAATGTGAATAGGTTGCTATAGTAACACTAAATTGTTTTGTATGCTGCATGGTTGCACTTGGAAATTGCTTCTGTTTTGTGAGGTTGAGGTGTTTCCAATTTAGTGAGTAGTTTGGAAAACAATAGGTTTCAAGTTAAAACACTATTAAAAAAATCTAATGTAATGTAATATAATATAACATACTTTGTTCTTTTTTTGTTTCTTCATGTGTAGTTGACTAATTTTCTATTTCTATACATTGCAGTGTTGTATATTGGGTTAAAAAACCCCAGACCTCTGGAATTCAATATTGGATCATTTTGAATCCCAACATTTTTGAAGGGTGTTCTCTGAAATTATTTATAGTTCATTTGGTACTTGCCAATATTTACTGAAAGGATATGCAGGACTATATATCCTGATCAGAAAAGGCAGTCATATTGGAAGAAATCACCTGACTAGTGAAATTCAGTATATGTCAGCTAGTACCATGTCGAGACAAACCTAACTGCCGTCAATTTCATTAAAATAATTTTGCATATTAGGAGGCCTTAAAAAATGTTAATCCTATAGTAATTTTTTAATTTCATGCAGTTTATTTTCAGATAAAGTTGCTATCTTCGCTCTGGAGGAATATGTCATATTTCATTGCTTTTAGACATAAATTTTTACCAGTTTAGGAAAACAGATTTGCAAAGGTATGCCATAGGGTTCTCTTTGTGTAACTGAATCTAGAAAGGCGGATCTCTCGGTTTGGACTAATAATTAAGCATTATTAATTATACAGCATGCTGGTTTATGTAATCTGGTTCCAAATACATTATCTACAACCAATTCTGATGCTGTTGCTTCCATTTAATTCCTAGGGAACACTTACTGAGATGGGATAAAGTTGAAATCAACACTTTTGTGGAAGTGCAGGACTGTTTAGAATGTACTGACATTTAAAATTAAAACCTCACAGGATATGCTTTTTTTTCAAAAGTCTGAAATGTAAAGTATAGTTGACATAAAATCCAAGGAATAAAATAGTATAGTATATGACAAGAAATAAAACTCCCTGCTTTTATGCCACCTTGAAGAACCAAAGCAATGAAATGCTTGGAAAACTCATTACTAGCTTTTATTTATATTCAAGGTTTCAAGGCTTGATGCTGCAGGATGCTGAAGACCCTTGCTGCAGTCTGGCACTTGGGCATTGGATTGTTCTCAAGCATAAGAACAGTTAGACATACGCAAGTTAACTTTGCCAAATTGTTTTGCTGGAATGGAGGGCCTTGTCTTTGCAATCTTGAACTTTGTTAAGCAGTTATGTGTTCTCCCAAGAGCAAGTGAATTCTCCCTGAGAGGGGTACCAAAAAGGCCACCCTCCATCCAACCTGAGCAACTTTCCTCCCTTTTCCCATCCAGTGATAGATATCACTCATAACGGAGGTTTCTAATTAAGTTTGTTCAAACCTGTATGTTTAGCAAGACTTAACACTGTATATGGGGCACTCTGCAGGAAAAAAAAATGTTGCGCAGCAGCCCAGGAGGTAAAGCAAGAACACATTTGCATAGTAGCACCCAGACAAAGTCTCATAACTTCTGAATTCTGAACTGCAGAGATTTTCTCCAGCTGAATATGCCCATGTGTATACATGTGCCCATGCCCTTGTTGGAGGTTCTGCGTGTATTGAGAGTATAAATGTGCTTAATTTAAGAAAAAAATCTGAGACAGGCATTGCATGGCTCAGTGCTCTTTTTGATGGGATAGATGGATGAAGGCAAGAACTAGCAATAGTTCTTCCTATATGGAGTATAAACTAGTAGGTCAGACTTGCTGCTGGATTTTCATTAACTCTGCTCTAATATTTGCACTAGTACATAGCACAGACAAGAAAAAACAGTGAAATACAGGCTACAGAAGACTGGGCCTCTCCCTCATTATGAAAAACAGAAATGATAACTTTATTAGGGTAAATTATTTTTAAACCTGAAAACAATAATGAATTCTTATTTTGGATGTGTGGTGTTTGTTTACATTTAACAGCTACTAGTAACTAAGAATTTTCAAGTAGCGTGCACTTATTTTAAAGTAGTACATATGAAATAGCACATAGATATAATCACAAAACTGTTTTGTGAACCTTAAGAAATGTTCTTTTGAAATTGTTTTAAGACAATTTCTTCACTTAAATACTTTAAACCGAGTTTATTTTTAAAATAACAGATAAAAAGAGCTGCTTCCTTTCCTTTCTAAATATTGTTAATATGTACCAAATAATAAATAATAAAATGTTTCTTTGCTTCCGGATTCAGTTTTGAATTACCGCTGATGTCTTGCCAGATTATCTCCCTTTTCTCTACAATGCATGTCAATACAAGAAAGAAACTTGCTTGACAGAAATGTTTGTTGAAGGAGCAAGGAATTCTACTGAGGTAATACTGTGCAAACCTCTCTGAAACCAGCCCTAATCTAGGACAGTAGGAAGTTACCATATTTCTCTGTTGGTTGAAGATTACTGTGTCAAGATGAATGCATAAATTGCTATTGCAAATGTGTTCAAGTAGCAGCTGTTTTTGTAATTAAAAGGAACATAAGGTTCTGTGTAGCTCCATGTTGTGTTGTTATTTACACTGAACAAACATGGTTGAGGTACAGCTCATCCTTCCTTAGGCAGCACTATCACCCTGTGCATGTAATGACAGCTATAAATATATTTGCATGCAGGCTCTAGACATTCTTCTCTATTTCCACTGGTGCTAGATAGTGAAGATAACATTGTGTCAAGGCTTGAGGTTTTTCTTATTCTCATCTATATATGAGTTACAGTGGAAAAAAATCTGTGTATAGACCAGGCTTTAATGTGTATGAAGGAATTTCTTTCCTGTCCAAAAGCAAGCTATTTTTTATTAAAGTTTATTAATAATAAGGGTAACTACTGTATTGGGGAGAAGAAGAAAGGAGGAGGTCAACTGACCAGTTCTTATAGAAGAGCTCTTGGCTGGGGGACATGGGAGAGAAAGTTTTCCTGTTGCCTGTAGACATAACTGCTCTGTTTTCATCGTCTGACAGCTTTTAATGGGTATGAAATAAAGTACACAGGGAGAAGTAGTGACTCCTAAACAGAGAACAGTCAACCTTTAAGGATGCAAGTGACAGAGACATTAGGTGGTATGAAAGCACTTCCATTTGTATGATATGCAAGATTAATATGGAAGAGAAATACTGTAATGGAGACAGAAATGAATAATGATGGTAAAATTTTGTGAGTAGTCTTAACTAGCAATAATGTTAGAGTTTCCTTAGCTTTTTAAATGATAAAGAATGCTTTGGCATATTGCTATAGCAATGAGTAAATACCAGAAGGAGTGCTGTTACAGTCTTGAATGCTACATGGCTGAGGTCAAATGCCCGTTGGACAGCATGGGCTTTGTGTCTGTGTGCACACATGCACTTGTAGGACTGCAGCAGACTCCTGCTCTCAGTGGCCTAAACACAGAATGGGTTCCTGTATCACATCCTTACAGGACAGCTGGGCAGGAACTGTGACAGAAGCCCAGCAAACCTTATCAGAAATGTGGGCTGATGAGAATCAAAACTTTTCAGCAGCATATAGGGATTTCCTTGATGTAATTTGCATCAGAAATGGCTTTAAAATAGAATTGCCTGTACACAAATACCCCCACTCCCCAAAACAAACAGAAAGGCAGAAGAATTTTTATCTTCTGCTACCAGTAGCAAATGACAGGGGTATCCCCAGATTGAAGGGAAACTGTTTTAGGTCCATACATTGCATTTTCCTTTTTTCTTTGTAATTTCCCCCCCCATTCTTTCCTTCATGTATTCCACGTAAACATCAAGTTCGAAGTTACTTTAGGAACATGGTATTCATTTTTTGTTTAGTATTTTTTCCCACAAATTTAGGCAAACAAAATATTCTTTTCTTCCAACTTTTAATTCCTGAATTAGTTCTTTCTATAGACAACTTCGTCAGCCATTCAAAATAATGCATGATTTTGAGACTGAATAATTTTAAGCCATGATTATTTCTGATCAATAACTTGAAATAGCAAAGGATCTTTCCACTGTCTCCCAAATTTGTTGTATTTATGTGCTCTACCAACTAAGAAACTTAAAGCAAATTAAGAAAAATAAGTTCTCTTGATATAGACTGGGATAAATATAGAATGTTACTTGCTAGCCAGAGAACTTTAATGCTGAATGGAGATCTCCATTAACTGGTTAGAAAATGGAGTTGTAGCTTGCACATCAGGTTATGTTCTTGTTAATCCACATGATGAATGAACAGTGTACAAATGGTGTCTGTCTGCTACCTTGTAAACGTACAGCGTTCCATGCCATTCGCCTCCTTGGGGAGCCACAGGGAGTATGTTACTCCTGTGTTTGTCAGTATCAGAAAAGAGCTTCTATCACATTTGCTGCAGGTAATGCCAGGCAAAATCTACTTATTTTAGGTCAAGTTGCTTTCAGCTAAGTGCTTGAAACTGGGCCACATCATAGTTCAATTGGTTGATGAGTTTGTGAACCTCCACAGGTTTCTAAACTCCCAGAGAGTCCAGCCAGACTCTGGTCTCTTTAAGCACTGTCCTAGGAACAGATATTTGTTAAAACTTTCTGGCCAGTAAGAGCTGCAGTTCCATTAAGCCTCAAAGCCAAACCATACAGTCTACTTGAATTTACCAGTTATTCAAGCATGGCGTGCTACTGCTCTGACCAGTTTATTCTCCACCTCTTGAGAGGTGCATAATAGCTGATACCTAGAAGTCCATGTAACAGGTTTCTCAAAATCTGTACTGTAAGTGCAGCTGGCATTAGTGAAAATGCCTGGGCATTTTTCAGCTTTCAGAAAATTGGATCCTTTTTGTAAGTACATGAATACTTTTAAAAATTGTGCCTGAATTCCTTCATCTCTCTGGCTTGCAGTTACAGGGATGCTAAGGACTGGATTTAAGTGATGTTTTTTATGGAACGTTTGTAGTCTGTAAATTTAGTAATGTTTTGACTTTGAGGAACAGATCTGCTCCCTTCTGTAACAATATGAAATAATTCATATAAGGACCATCATTATATTGTAATAATTTGCATAAATATCCTTTGCATCTTTTATCTAATTTTGTGTGGAAGTTCTGGCCAAAGATTCTGCAATTTTGAAGACAAACCTTGAGCTACTGTGATTAAGGTTAAAGACACAATCTTTGTACAAATCAGTGTGTGTTTTTTAAATTGTGTAATAGATGCTGATGCATTTTGCGTCACTGGAGGTAGGAATGCACACTTCTATTCATTGTTTCGGTGAATTAATGATCACACACTTTTTTCTACTTTTCATTAGTTTAGGCCAGAGATTTTTTTTCAAAACCTTTTATCTTTACAGGGATGTTGCATGATCTTCAGCATAACATAGTAATGACAGAGACTTATTTTTTAATATATCTAATAATTCTTATTCAGACCTACTGACAAAGTTAAATATAACTGTTGGCTCTTGACAAGTGTGTCTGAATTATAATTTTTCACTCAAAAAGGGGAAGGATATAGATATGTGTGTTTGTATGCATATACGTATACATATACTCTGATGTCACAGTAACTGTGTGTAAATATATGAAATTGTCTTTTGCTTCAAGGCTTAACAATATGGTAGTAAAAGTTTTTATAAGACAAATGGCCTTTAGTAAAATGTCCTCTTTCTTCACTAAGAAATATGCTGTAGCCAATACGGTAGTAAAAGTTTTTATAAGACAAATGGCCTTTAGTAAAATGTCCTCTTTCTTCACTAAGAAATATGCTGTATGGTGGTATTGCTATAGCTGTCTGGATCTTTCAGACAATCTGTAATATGAATGCATAGTAAAAAGTGGTATTTGGTTCTGTCATGGTAGAGCAGCTACTCTATGCCCACTTGGGCACTTGTTCTCTGTATACTTCAAATAATGGATTTTTCCTTTATGGCATTAGTGTGTAGGGTTGCATTGCTCATTCTCTTGAATCAGTTAATTTTTATGTACATGTTTTTATTTAGAAATATATTTAATGCAGTAAACATATTAGAATTGCTTAGGGAAACATTTAAAACTATTAGCATACTGGTAATTGAAAAGACTTTTCCTTGATTAAGTGGTAACTATAAGTACTTAGGAGCTGGTAACACATGTTGGACTCCAGAGAACAGACACATTACATGTCAGCTTGGACATGTAAAGCTGCCAGTATAGCTCACTCTTGATCTGTAGCATATTGCCATGGTTTTTAGTTTTTGTCCTTTTCTAAGCATAGACTGCTGATTGTGCCAGGCTTCATGGTGACTAAGCAATCATGGTGACTAAGGGCAAACATGTCTAAGTGACCATGTTCAGATAATAACAGAATTATTTGCCTTTTTAAACTACGTCTAAGTTCTGCTTTCCTAAGAAAGAAAGGATCTGTCTAACTTAAGTGCGTTGACTACATGTGTGGAAAATAACTAGCTAGGTACCTGTGAGCCCTGTTTCTTTTTCTTCTGTTATGGCTCTTATATCTTAATGATCGTTTTATTTTTAAAAGCTGTCTACACAGCAGGATAACCACATTCTCCTCTTCTTTGGCCCACTTTTTTTTTTCCTGCTAAGAGGTCAAGCCTTGCAGAAGAAAAATTGCCATGTGAAGCGCCCCATTGACCTCTACATCTAACTGAACTCCCTCGTACAGTTAATCTGTTATATTGATGGACAGTCATGGTTGCAAGTAGAAGCAGCCCGTCGTCTCATGTGTTTCCTGACAGAGAGAATGAATCATATTACTGGGATAATGAACCATTTAATGACTTGTGTGTTGATTTATCAGATCATGCTGGAGAGGCCAATTTAAAAATATAAAGCCATAAGTCAGTGTTGCTGTGTATGGCCCGTCGAGGCTGCTTGGCTCCCTTACCATCAATTGCTGTGTTAATCAAGGTGTCATTAGGGTTTGCAAGCAGTGAAATGCTTATATGGAACACTTTTTCATTCTGCTGTGGCATTTATTCAAAATAAGAATTCATTATTTTCCTCAGGTTTAAAAATAATTTAACCTAAAAAAGTTAGCATTTCTGTCTTCCATAGTGAAGGACTTTAATCCTGAGCTGAAGAAATGTATTAATAGTGGTCATAAGGATAGACTGTACAACATAATAACTGATCTGTTAAACTGGCACTACATTGAGTTGGCTCCTCAGTGCAAGACCAATAATGTTTTGTGTCCTGGCTTCTGTATTTTAATAAGAAATACATATATTTTTGCTAGCAAAAACATAGAAATGGTCAATATATGTAAGAAATGGTTGCAGGAAATTCCTCACTCAGATGAGCTTTTTCATTATTTTTCCCTTTACAGAGGTATGTATTTTATTTCCTCATTTTAAAAATAGTTTTGAACTGATCTCCCTCAAAAGCTGAAAGAAATGTAGCCTGGAGTAATGCTTTTGCTTTTTAATTGTTGAAATGTGGTTCTTTCCATAGAACACAGACCAGTTTCTTGAATCTTTCCAGTTAGTCTACATGTTTCGTTAAGCATGGCGCCTAAATGTTGTGCTAGAGTCCTCCAGTGAGACTTCATTAATGTGTATAGAATGGAAAGGTTCTCCTGTCGTCTCTTCACACATTGTAGTATGATACTTGCCTTTCATGCAACAGCATTACTCTGTTAAACTATGTTCAGCTTGCGACAGACGTGCAGCCTAAGTCTAAGCAAGACTTAACAGTCTTGCTGCTTAACCACTTTCTCCTTTTTCTGTATTAGAGGCTGTTGGTTATTCCTGTCTTTACATCATTCTTTGAGCTTAGCAGTATTCACATCCTATAGAGATCACTTTTAATATTTCATACTCTCATTCTGAATTATAGACCTGTTTTGCAGCATGTCTTTAGTCCCTAGCTTTGTATCAGGTGCATCTTTGCTAAGAGGGGTCCTTATTCCCTCATCCAGGTGATTCACAAAATTACTGAACAGACCTTGGCAAAACCTTCCTGGTGCGTTCTTGACAGGTAATCATTAATAACTGTTCTCTGAGTGGGATTGTTAACCATTTTCTCTCTTACTGTGCAATAGTTTTATCTTCATCTGATTTCCCAGCTTACTTAGGACTGTCACATGAAATGCAATCAAAAAACCTCCTACAGACAAGTTACAGGAAACGTGCCCAATATCTAGAAGCTCATGTGCCCTGTGATAGATGAAAAATTAAGTTAGTTTGACTTGGTTAGTTTTTGAAAAAATCAATGTTGCCTGCTATGTAACTGCTTTTTATCTTCAAGAGTGTGTTGGCTGTGGCGGGGTTTTTTCTTGTTTTGGTGGTGATGGTGGTGAATTTTGGTTTGGTTTTTTGAGTTTTTATAGACCAGAAATTAAGCTGTTTAATGACTTCCCAAGGTTCTCTTTTGGAAGATCAGCTCCTCATTTCCCATTTTTTTCTGTTTTCTGGCACTTCCTTTGTCTTTCATGGTTCTCAGAGCTTACAACAACTAGATTTCTTGGCAACTGAAGTATTTTAGGATGAAATCCATTGGGTGTAAACAATTTAAAAATACAAAATCTGTCTATGTACTCTAACCTTGTCTTTTCTTGCCATCTGATTTTTTTTCTCTAAAGAAGGCTTCCATGAAATAAATGTTAAGATTGAGTTCTTGAAAGCGCTGATCAGATTCTGTTCAGACTTTGAATTTCTATATTACAGCTGCTTCACTCTGAAAAACATTTGCCAAAACAGCTTAACTCTTGCCTTCCCTGTAAAACTCTTTAGCACTTCTGAATAAACTCTTTTCCTTGCCAAGGGAAGTAATTCCGTGTATTTGCTTTTGTACTTGCACTGTTTGTTGACAAGGAGTCAGCGTGCCATGGGGTTCAAAGCCCCTCTACTGTCCTGACGCATTTTCCTGAGTTTTGTCAACTGGCAGGCCATATCTTTCCCAGATTTTTGTCCAAGTCTCTCACTGCTTTGAAAAAATGATGTTTATGAAGTGATATTAGTCATGACCAGACTCCTTAGACCAGACTCATAGACCAGACTATCTAAAAAGCAGAGAGAGCTGTGGGCTCCAAAGTGAGGTGCAGTTGTTTGCTATCAGGCTATACTACTTACGTACTTTGTCTGGTATTAATATGTGCTCCGTGGGCAATACTGTACCTTAAGTACATTTTTTTGTAGATCTGAGCTGCCCTGTATCTGGCTCTCCTGCCACTTAAAAGGAAATTATCTTTCACTGGTTTGCTTTTACTTTGATAGAAATTTACAAATTTGCTGACCAAATTTTTGTCAAATAATCATTCCAACATGTTTTATTGTTGGCTATTTTTCATCTTTATGAAACACAATTTGTCCTGAAATATATGATAAATCTGATTCATATGGGATAGTGCTGTAGAAGTGACCATTAGCCTGATAGTTCAGAAACTGATGAAAAAAATTTAGTCTTATATGCACTAAAAAAAAAAGAAGAAAGTTTATGATTTTCCATAGTGAACACCTTTGTTCTGTAGGGATAAAGTAAAAGTAGTAGTGCAGATGCAGGAATTAACTGCAGGTTCTATGGTCTGAAGTATGCATGCGGTTGGATTAAATGATCATGAATGGGGCCTGTAAATCTATTACTTTTCTACCATGCAGTGTGTAATTATTGGTACCATTAGCATAGTGTACATAGTATTTACAGCTGTATGTATTTTTAAGACTTAATTACATGCATATTAGATTATCAGTTTTCTTTCTCCCAAGATGTTCTGTTCTTTCTAGTACTGGTTTTTAATGACTTTTTTTCATTGCAAAATGCTAAAATAGCCACTACAGTTAGATAAAACAGCAAGAAGAACCACATAAAAGCCTGTTGTTAAGTAAATGGAAATGACAGAGTGAAAGAGCAATTCTTTTCCCATCCTGACTTGGTGGCCTCTAGAGACTAGTCTAAGTGAACATTTCAGATGCAGGTAAACACATAGACCCATGCTTAAGTGGTAGAACAAAATCAATAGTCAGCAGATGAAAAATTATTGTGTTTATTTAAAAAAAAAACCTAATAGATGTTTCAGAGTGTCAGTGATGACAGTTATTATCTGGCAGGTAAAACTTCTTCAGAAAAGGGGCTTTCAAAGACATTTTGCAGAGTGAGACATGTTTACTTGTGTTACTCTCAGGGTGTGGATATGTTGATTATCAATAATAATTTTCGTCCAACCAATCACCCAATGTGATTGACCCATTCCAGTCTGTTCTGTGAATGATTAAATCTAGTTATTTATTCACCAAATGTGGTCAGGGTAATACACAATATTGCCAAATCTGTGCAGTGTAATTCCTCAGCCTAACTTTGATCTTTTGTACTCATGCTAGTCCTGCACTATGTAATCACATGCTTTGTTTAATAATTAATGGTTTATTTGTTTTCTTTGTGCTACTTCATGGATTCACTATCAACTAAGAGTTCTGGCTAGAGAGTGGGCACAGCTAACCACCTAACTCAGCAACCTTTATTCGTATATTATATAGCAATAAATTAAATTTACTTGTCTCTAGCAAGAGTTTCTCCAAGTAGAAGCTGAAAAATAATTTGGCAAAATTAACAGGTGATAGTGATTGAGTAAGCCAAAACTGATAAGGTCTATTCACATGAAGTTACTGCTTTGTAAACATCTGGGACTCTTCATCTGACTCCCAGTTTTCACTCATAACCAATATTTCCTGCATTTTGAGGAAGTAGTCTAAGTAATCTAAGGTGTGTTTGTTCAAAGTGAATCCCAGGTGGGGTGTTTTTTTTGTTAGCTTTGTCAACATTTCAGTTCACTGTGCTGTATTATTTTCAGCAGATTGACATTGTTTGAAAAGTCCATGCTATGAAATTTTATTTAACTTCTACTGACAAAGTTTGTGGGTTTTGAGTTCGTGTGTGTGTATGCTATATTTGTGCTATTTACAAGAGCAGATGAATTCTTTGAACTATCAGAACCTCAGTGATATGCTCTTTGTGCACAAGTAATTTTGTAGACACTATGGGACCAAGAGACTAGACTAGCGTGTACACATAGAAGATTGCCTTTGGCTATACATTAAAAAAAAGGGGAGGAACAGCTGTCAGAATGAATTCCGTGGAAAGAAAATTCACTTAAAGTAGTAGTACAGTAGCTTCTAGTTATATGGGTCTTAGAATTATGACTGTAATGGAAGCTTAAATTGAAGGGATCTTAAATTGAAGGGCTGAATAGCAGTGAAGTGATGAGTGACATATTCCACAAGGAGAATAGAAATTATTATTAATTTTTCCTAAGATCCAGGAAACCCCTGGACTTTCAGTTAAATATGGAAAAGAAAACTATATATATAACAGTGGTTAGAATTGCAATTTACTACACAGTATATGCAAATTGTAGCATGTTTTATGTGTAATTGATAAAAGATATGAATATTTAATTTCGTTAGAGGGGCAGTATGTCCCTTTTCCCCAAAATACTATTTCTTTTCAACTGATCTTGATGCAAAGAACATGATGGTGAGAATACAAATGGAATCAACTGCAGTGCCTGCATGCGCAATAACACACAGGCATGAGCATAGGCATGTTCTTGTGTTCCTTGCTCACCCTAAATAGTGTACAAAGAACATAATCCATCAGATATGGTTGCTGATTACTCTTCAGTCTGTTTGGCAAAATCACACTGCACTAGATTTTCCTGTCTGAGGTCAGATTAAAGGTATTAATAACAAGGACAACCTGATTGCAGAGGATTTGTAGCAAGCAGCTCTGAAATCAAATGGTACCAAGGGTACTGCCTATGACAAACTGTAGATGTGCTGTGAATCCTAACATGCAGCTCAGACAAAAATTGTTGTTGAAATTCTAAAGTGGGCATACTCCCACACAGACACAAGCTTGCAGCATCCAATCAATTTAAATTGGTAATGCACAAATATACGATTCTTCACATCGGAAGGTTTGCTATATTACAAACAGTAAAGGTTTTCAGATGCAGTGTTCTATGAGATTTCAGTACTAAAATAGCCCATTTTAATCTTAATCGTAGGACTGTCAGCCTTTATAACAATAGAGTATTAAAGTGTTCTTAAAAAGTGTTCAATAATCTAGTGAGAATAACTCCTATTTGAGCAGTGCTGACATTGATATGTTAATGTTCCAAGGAATATTCATAGTGTCTTGATTTATAAAACTCAAACTTTCAAAGCTACAAGTGATAAATGTGACTCAGTTGCCTCTCTTACATTCTATAAATACATCTAATTCTGTAAAAGCTTAAACATTTTGAGGGTTAAATGGTTATGGACAATCACTGGTATGGGCTAAAACATTTTTGGAAACATGTCAGTTAGCTCTTTGAAATAAAGGTGATACATGTTTTATCAGAAAGAATGACAACATGTTTTGATCTGAGCACAATAACATAAAATGGCTGCTACTTTGAGACACATTTTATTTCAATGTGGTACCTCAGAACTTAAAATATTTTGGGAGGATTAGATCAAGTTTAGTATTTCAATCTTAAGGTTAAAACAGCTAAGATTTTTACTTATTCTGTGCACATTATTTTCATAAATTAAACTAAAACTTCAGAAGTACCCATGAAGGTGCTTGGTTTAACTGCTATAAATACAAGGAAAACACCCTATTATTTTAATTGAACCTTGTTCTGTTCTGTGTTTGTCTAACTAGTGAGTACTTCTCTCTTTTAGGTCCTCAAAATAATATTGCTTCTGTCAGTGTTGGGACAGATTCTGTGCATAACTACTGTGAGGTTTTTTGGCCTTTCTGTCCTTCGCTGTCTCCTTCCTTGTCTCCTTCCCTGTCTCCTTCCTTCTCTCTCCCCTCCAACCTCAGTTCATCTCAGACTGATAGAGCACACAATTCACTACGTCAGCATGATTGGTTAAAAAGAGCTTGCTTAAAAAGGCATTAGCAGGCCTGTGAAACTCAAGAGTGAACAAAAGCTTAATTCAATGGGATAATGATGAAGAAATACCGGTTTGCGTCAAGTTTTAGCAATAGATGTCATCATTCGACTGATGTTTTATTTGTTCTGATCTTTAGTTTTCTGTGGCATGTCCAATAGGTAGAGCTTTCAGTAAAGCAAATGAGACTTGTGCATATGGAGTAAATATTATTTAAGTGACATACCATGTGTCAGATAATTTTGCCTCATTAATGTTATAAATTTGGAAGGGAGCCTTCACAAAAAACCCAAATAACCTCTCCAAAACAATGCATCAGAAAATCCCCTCTAAGTGTTATTTGTTCACAGATACCTTAATTAGCTTGTTGAAAGCTGAGACATCAATGACACAGATTTCTGATTAGAAATCCTTATGTGAATTCAGCCCTCATGTAACACATGGGTGATGAAAGAATATTGGGTCATACATAAGGCCAAAGCTTGGCCCATTGTGGCTTAGATGGAAATCAATTGTCAATGATTGTAGAAAGTACCCTGGTTATGGATCATTGAACTGACTCTAATTAATTCAGGAGACTGACAGGTTCTGGATAAAAAAGCTGCCTCACTCAGCTAGCAGAAAGTAAAATGCAGTTCCGTAGCTGATGTTCAGAAGTTTAGAAGAGAGCTTTAAGCATTTAAGCAATACCTGCTGTTATTTTTGTTCATCTACATTGTCTTTGGTCTGCACAAATTTCAAATCGTTTTCAATTTCAAACTATTTCTGGCATTAAAAGCTGTGCAATTATAGATAGGAAGATGTGAAATGGGTTACTCTACCCTTGACTTAGTTCCAAGCAGGAAGGCCAATATTAAATTAGGTACCTTGCTGTAAGTCAACTGAAAGAATAGCCCACGTGTACTTTGCTGTTTATAAATTAGTGCATATGCAGAAAATAGGACCGTGGAGTGGGTCTGTCTGTGTCATCTGGGGCAGCTGTGGGATATCCAGCCACTCAGCATCTGGCCATGAGGACTGTCAGGAATTTTTGAGTGTTTCCAGAAATTTGCGTCAGTAATATAGGTTTGTTGACATCAGTAGACTGCAAGTTCCCTCAGGAGTTATTGAAATCTATTATGCTTGAGCCGACAGTCATGTATAAGATGTAGAAACACTTTAGTAACTATATCCTGTTTCTAGAAAATGGGAAACATCACATTGATTTTTAAGTGTGATCAGAAGTCTCAGCATCATCTTCCATTTTTAAGTATTTTGGAAGTTAGGAACAGTAGTTCCCCTTAGGCAATTGTTTCTTTTCTTATGATGCCAGTTGACCAGTTTGTGGACCGCAGTTCGAGGGGTTTGTTTTCTGTATCATAAAAAAAAAAAAAATTCAGTTCCTTCCATTTCTACCTTCACCTGTAGGAGGATCATTGTATCTAGTGCTTTGCATCTGTTCTCCTTCCCTCTTACCACCAGTTCTCTAAATTACAATGAGTCTCAAGCTAGCATTTTGCAAAATGAAAATTATGCATTTCCAGTGTTGTTAGTTAAAGCAAATAGCAACTGTTCTCCTGGTAGTGTCCAAAGGTGGCAGCTGCTGTGAAAAAAGTGAGAAGCAGTAACCTCATAGCAGTATTAAACCTCTTAAATGACAAACCTGTAAATTCTGTAAGAAAAATTATTTCCTCAGCATGTGTTACAACTTAAAGTCTCAAACTGCAGAGTTCTTGCAGAAATTGGTTTCTGCTCTGGATAATGTCAGTGAAGGTGCTAGTTGTTCTGACCAGTTCTGTGCTCCCTCTGCAAGGGAAAGACCTTTCTGCTTGGAAAACAATGCTTGCTGGAAAGCTGAGTGTTAAAATACAGTTCTACTTCCTTGTTTGAAATTTTATAAGTACATCAAAAGGAAAAATCTGCTGAATGAAAATATATTTTCAAATAATCTTTCAGTTTTACTGCCTAATCTGGATACAGCATTATTGTGTTCACAGGAAAAGATTGATCAATTGTGACCAAATACAGTAGCATAAAAAGTGCCAATTTAATCAAAATTGGAATCTTTAGCAGAGGTATTTGTTATGACAAAAATTAATGAAATAAACATTTTACTTTAAAGTTGGAAAGATTTGTGAAAGAAGTTGCCTCATTGGAGTGTTAGGAAATGCTTTAGTTTCAACATTAAAACTTCCAAAATGTTCTTAACAAATCATGAAATACAGTCTTCTTTTGGACTTAAAAGTGCTGACCTAGTATAAGAGGACCAAACAGGTTTATGTTTTGCTTTTTAATGCAGAGATGTTAAGCTTGGTCTTTCATTTCTTCATGTCCTTTGGAGATCTGAACCATTAGAATGCAGACGACTTCTCCTTGTTGCTCAAAATGGTGTGTGGGAACTGTTTTGACTTGAATAAACAAGTAAATATTAATTGGATGAAAGGGAGAGGGGCTGACTTCATATCCTGGTGTTGTCATGTTGTCGTTCCCCACCCCCACTTTTTGATTTTAATGACTTATTTTTTGTACCAGGGCTCACTAAGTTGACTCCATTCACTGGATGATGATCAGTAGTAGTTTAAACATGGGCCAGGCATCTGAAAGACAGAGGACTTTTGTGATATTCCTTTGCATTAGTTACCTGTTAACTATTTATTGATAGTTGATAAAGTACAGATCAGCAGTAGATATCAGATTTGAAGTATAATCCTGATTCAGCAGAACTCCAGAAACCTGGAAAGCTTAAAAAAGGTATAGCAAGGTTTAGCATATGCTGCCTGTGACACTTGTAAGAGAAATTCTACTTGCTGTGAAGTTTCACAAACAATTGCTTTGATTTGGATCCTACCTGACTGTAGCAGTGCAGGCTTGGACTGGGAAGGAATGACTGCATTCCATCAAATTATACTTAGATGTGTCAGACCTGAAAGCAAATTAAAATTGTTGAAGTGGTGGTGAATAAAATCACAATTTTAACGTATTTGACCTTGTGAACAAATAAGATCTAAAGTACTGTTTAAAATGCATAATGAAATATTGGTTATGTGCACAATTTAGAAATACTTGCAAATATTTTAAAAAAATTGAAATAAATATTTCAAACCAATAAAAAAAGAGAACAGATAAAAAAAAGCATGAAACTGGATTTTTGGTGTCAAATAAACACTAGTCAGTTTACCATTCTTATTTTTAAACAGACAAAGCTTTCTTAATTATCTACCTTTTAAACACTTAGTTGATGGGTGTATGGGAATATAAATTTTATGTCCTTAAATTCTTTCAGTGACTGTTCCTTGAAACTACACAACATAACTGTAGCTTATGGTGAAACTTGTAACTCTTTTAACCTTTCCACATGTCAAAGGATTTTACATCTTCTGAAACGTTAGTATCACCACTGGATAAAGTGGGCTGGATATTCTTTTTTTGTTAAGGAAAAAGAGCATCACTATAACGGACAGACAAATGGGGGAAAATGTGCTTAATCCCCATTTCAGTACATTTAATTGCTGTTGTTGGCTCAGCACAAATACTGGTACTAAATTAAATGCATGTGGAAATACCATGCTATTCAGCAGTCTAGTGTGACATGGTAATTGAGCTATATTTTTGGTAAATGTGAATTAGTGATGGTTGTATGGTTCATTTTATACTAGTAAGCAAATAACTTCCTTTTTTATAATTGGACCTCTTCTGCCCTTGAAAATATTTGAGCCTTAAGGACTGAAAACTAACAACAGAAAGAGGGATGAATACCCAGGGAGCTAAGGGTAACATAGCAATCTGATATAAAAATTTAATGAGCTTTCTTTTGACACTGCAATTTGTCTTAGCAAATTTTTCTAGTGAACAAGGCCAGAAGCCGTATGTAAATGAGCTTTTCTTGTGACTTGTGCTTGCCAGACTGCTGCAGCTGCAGGGAGTGTTAGGGTGATGAAATGATATTGCACATAATGGGGTTAATGAAGATTACAGGTTACTTCCTTCAGGGAAGTGTACTCTGTTCATTTTTTTGTTTTGTTTTAAGAAAGCTTATACTGAAAGTCAGAAGTTCAAGCCTGTGTTTAAAATATCATAAAATCTAAGTGGGACAACATATCACAAATTGCAGGTGGCTAATTAGCTATTGTGATCTTTTGTGATTGGTTGTACTTCTTTACGTGTGTAGTTTTTACTTCAGAAACTACCACCTTATGAGCAGGCCTGCAGTCTCCTTTTTAAGTGTTTCTTGTAATTCACAACCAATCAAAATGACTGAAGAAAAAACTATTGGGCTTGTCCCTAGGGCTATGCATACCTGTACAATACAATATTTAGAAAAGACAATCTGAAAAATCTGAACTGTTATTTAGATATGTGGAAAAAAAATTCGAAAATACTGTGATTTGAGTCTTTAGATTAATGAGTAGTTGCAGAAAAACCTGTGATGTGCTGATCTACTCAGGAAAGGAATAAACAGACTTGAGAAAAGGCTGTTGTTATCTAATGTAAGTTGCCAGGAGATAGTACATTTCAGGTACTTCCTATCAGTGAAGACTTTAAAAGCTAAGTTGTTACCTCATGAAAATTAAATATTCTAGATACCTCACTGTCATGCAATAAAGTTAGATTTTGAGAAGAACCAAAGGCAGAATTTTTCAGTGCTTTATGGAAATTTTAAATGAAAAAATAGGAGGCAGTGGCATACTTTTTTTTGTGTTCCTGGGGGAATTGTGCTCTGGATTTTCAGTTATCCAAGTGTTTGAGTCCAGATTGTTTTTAATTGTATTTACTGTATCAGAGAAGGGGAAGTATTGCTTGTTTATTTTGCAGAAAAATGTATCCCAGTGTGTTGTCACCAAGACCTGTGTTTCACTGGCTTCAGAGATACACTATAAAGAACTGTTTCTGTTTTTCTTTTCACTCGTGTTAAATCACTTTGGTTTTAATCTATCCTTAGTCCTAGCTCCTCGCATTTTAGTTACTTGTTAGGCAAAAAAAAAAGGTTTTTTAATGCTGATAAGTCATATTTTAGTTCCCATATTAGGAGTTTTTTATGAAGATACTTGTTCTGTTTTTTGGCGAGTATTTCAGTGTTTACATTTTTCTTCACAAATCAGTTTTGAGTCAAGTTTGGTAAGTGATAAAAATGCCCATAATAAAAAAGAATCCTTGTGTGTATGTGTAGACTTGTAAATTTTGGTGAGGTAGTTTAAGATTTCTCATCTTTCACACTGCTGTAAGCAGGGCCAGGAGAGAGGCTCGATGCAGTGGTTTCCACAAGTCAGTGCCTCTTTTAACCCATTTTTAGAAGCCTGGCTAATGAGTGGTTTAAACTCCTTCACATAAAGTAGGTGATGTACTGCAATTTAAGAAATGTCATCAATAAAGTCTGCATAATATATAAGCATTGGAACAGGTGCTCTACTTTTCATGGTTACTTAGGGCCCTTTTCTGAGCAAAGTAACTGGCCTAAAATTCAAAGTATTTTCACTAGAAATGTTTTCAGAGCTATTGGATGTCCATTATATACACATACAAGATATAAAATCTTAAAAAAGTTGAATTACTAAACCAATTTGCAATTGTCTTTTTACTTCTCATCTCTTTAATCTTGTATTTACCTAATACTGAGGTAAAGAGGAGAAGCAGAGGTACTAAGCATATGTCTTGAAAAGTTCTAGTGTAAATCAAAATTGAAAAGTTGATAATGATGTTGTGTAGTGCCATTTACTTATTCATTGGATCTGAAAAGATATAAATGATATTGATTACTTTGCTATTAGGATATGTACTGTCAAAGTATAATTAATGTAGCTGTCGTGAAATAAGACGTCATAGTGTAAAATTGGTTTTACCAATTAACTCATTAATTTACCTTTCAGAAATACATAGTGTGTCCATAAATCTAAACTTATATTTTAGTTTAAAGCTGTTCAAGGAGTTAGTATTTTCCTCTTGTATAACATCCGTTCAGGCCTACAAAACTGTGATCAAACACGTCGAATGTAGAGTGCTTGTGTCTTAATAATCATAAGAAATGGAGCACATAAGAGAGTGAAAATACAGATGTGTCAAACATCCCTTTTACAAATAGATATTTTTGTAAATGGCTGTGTGTCTGAAAATATTTCATACCAGAGAAAAAAGTTAATGACTCTTGACCTGTGATTTTTAATCTTTTCAATGGCTATTGCAATGTTTTCTTACTGAGTACCGTACTTAGAAATGTAGCCCTGATAACTGGGTGTGCCAGGTAACAGTTACCTTAGGCAGCCAGAGCTTAGCTGGTAAGATCAACTGGATGTGACTCCTGCAGGTGCTTAAATAGGGAGTCCCATACATGTATTCATAAAGACAGTCAAAAAGCAGTGTACTTTTTGATTATAAATAATTCCACTGTTACTTTTTAACATGCCCCAAAGTATTTAGCTCTTCAGCTCCAAAATGCTTTTGGAAAAACTTTGCCCTTGTATCTTCAGCTGGCTGGCTTTCCCTGGTAGAGGAGTGGCCCTACATCACTGATGCTTTCTCAAAACCCATTTAACTTGGTTAAAAACATTAGAATCTCTTAATGGTCTTCCTTTCCAATTAGGAAGATTACAGGAATTTACAGGATCAATATAATTAATATAGATTATTCAAAGCATAGTTCTGAATGTTTAAAAATATCTATAAATGTTTAATCAGGAAGTATCCATATGAATTATTATTGACTTGTGTTTATGTAGGGCAATTTTTCCTAATGGGCTCTAAGAAGAGTTTTTGCAATCAAGCACAGCTCTAGTTTTCAGTTTCGTAACAGAGGCAAAAAAATAAACCACCCCAAAAAATTGGTTTAATGTAAACTCAGGATAAATTAATTTCTGTTCCTTTTGCATTTTCTTTTGCAGGTGGTGATGGTCAGGATTTTACTAACTTCAACTTGAATTAAATTCATTTTTCCCTCAAAAATATTTTGGATTTATTAGTTTTAGTTTTTTTTTTTTTTTAAGGAGATCGTTGGAAACTTTCAAAAGTTTTAATGTTGCTTATAAAATAAGGTATCAGAAAATGGTGCAGCTTTTCTACCCCAGTGCTTGTGTGCTCTAATTAGTTACGATAATCCTGTTTCTGCTCTAAATCAAAGCAGAGATGATGTGGAGTGTCGTGTCTTCTGCAAGTTTACCTTTGGCTCTGTATATATTCTGTATGCTGGGCTAATTTCTTTAAATGTCTTCTTTCTAATTTATGTGTTACTGTTCTATTTAGCATATTTTAGTTAACAGGAATGGGGCTAGAACTCTACTTCCCTGTTCCCCTGCCACCACCCATGGTGAATGCTCTAAGCAACATGTTACAGTCATTTTCTTTCCCTTTTGTGGTCTGTGCCAAGGAGTTTTCCATTCTGTCCAGTGAAGATATGGGGCAACATTATGTGGGTCTTTGCATCATCGAAGCAGCTCTGTGGCTGCCTTACTATTTAAGCTGTACTGTGAACCACAACAGGGAAAAAACCCTGCTGAAACCACTTTTTGAGCAGGACTTTATTTAAACTGAGCCCATTCCCTGATCTAGGTCACAGTATACATCCACAGATTTATTGTTAGGACAACTTAATGGGGCAACAGAGGGCCCTGTCATGCAGATGAACAGCTGGGGTGTGTTCTTCAGGAACTTCTCCACTGACATCCCTGTATGTCAAACTGAGCAGCAGAGGAGAGGGAATCTCTACCAAGTTTTTGGGTTTATTTCATTTTTGCCTGAGCCAAAAGTATTTGCTGTATTCAAGTTTCACAAATACTTTCTGTGATGTAGAGAATGTGTGTTGAGTATCAGTTTTACTGGAAAAACAAGCAAACAACAATGCCCAGTTTGAATGCAATTCCAGTTGTAATTTGGTATAATTCAATGGTTATGCCATTGACTTCAGTGAAATTGAATTGGATGAAGTGTATTATATCCTGAACCTACACCTAAAACTCATCTGCAAATGAATAATATTAAGGATTTGGGGATTCTGTATTTCCATGTGCAGGTACACAAGTGAAAGGTTAAGGCCCCACATTTGCTGCAGTTAATTTTCTTAACTGCAAAAATGGAAATAATTTTGCTCCTGCATTAAGTAGGCTACCTCCTATACTTTTATGTATTTTTATGCTGAGGCACTGAGAATTAAGACTGTTTTGTGAAAATGTCTGATTCTCCTCTTGATAAATAAAAACATTTCAAGCCAGTTATCTAAGTGGTAATGTTGGTGACCTTGTCTGCTCCAGGTTAAAGAAGGAAAGTTAGAACAACACTTGGAATAATTACCTTTCCTTTAAGTTAACAAACTAATTTTTGGAACTGGTAAGCACTTAAACAAAATGGGCTTATCTTTATTAAGCAACAGTTCCAGCAGATGGTCCAATGAGGAGGCTTATTCTACCAACTGTGTAGGACATCTTTGAGGCTTTTGTTCATTTGAGTTTTTTAATGCCTCAATGTACTGCAGTATTTGAAAAGATGGTGCCTACAGGAGCAAGGTTATTTTTTTAATGTTATTTATAGACATGTTTATTGGGTGGAAAATATCGTACTGAAATGTCTACTTAAAACAACTCAAACATGACTGCATGTGTGTGCCAATTGCTGCTTGTTTTTCATTTTCTGAAATTACTAATCCCATAGTGCTGTGCTCATGTAGGTTGTGTAGGGAAACGGATGACATAGGCGGTATGACTA